>NC_056730.1:857407869-857707869 GCF_019279795.1 Protopterus annectens
GTTTAATTCATAATATTGCCTCCTTTTAAAGTAGGTGTATTAACCTAAATGACTAAAAAATTAAAAGTATGTGTGACATCTGTATCTAAGACATGTTTAGAAAGTGCATTAGTAGTAGAATGAACACGAATTTGATATAGATGTTCTCTCACCCTGTCCCTAAGCCTTCTATCGGTTTTACCCACATAGAAGGCAGGACAGGATGTACAAAAAGCTAAATAAACAACGTGTTCAGTATTACAAGTAGCACTGACATTGAACTTAAAAAATCTGGATGTACGTGGATGTATAAACATATTTGAGGGGCATATATATGAACAGAAATTACAGTTATTACAAGGAACTGTACCAAAATAATCTTTATTTTCATGGTGATTACTCACATTACTATAACACAAAAGCCTATGTAGATTTTTTTTATTTTTAAATAAAAATTGTGGATCTTCCCCTACTATTTTCTTAATATTGGGGTCCACTATAAGGACATTCCAATGTTTACTTAATATGTTCCTGATTTTCTGGAAATCGTCTGTATAATATAGAGATATTTTCTGTGGCGCCATATTACTTTGTATATTATATGTGTCAACATTATAAATTTCCATCCCCTGTTCAGAAAAATAAGGACAAGCTTTATTCGTTCTTAGATTCTCAATACATTGAAAACCTATATTAACTTCTTCTACTCTATAATTCCTTGATATTAATCTATCTTGTAGGCTCATTAATTCTAACTTAAGTTACATTGTAAAGGGTTCAACCTGGAAGCTCGAATTGCTTGGCCTTTTATAATATTATTAAAGATATGCCTAGGATGCATGCTCTCTCGATGTAATAACGAATTTCTAAAACAAGGTTTTCTGTAAACACCTGTATTCAGTTGGCCATTACTAAGATGTTCAATATAAACATCTGAAAAAGCAATATTCAGATTTGAAAAATTTAAAGTGAATTTTAAAAAGTCAGAGGATGAATTAACTTGTTCGAAAAAAGTATCCAATTCTTGTTTGGTACCAGTCCAAACAAAAAATAAATCATCCACAAAACGTCTATAGAAAGGAATATACTTCCTGAAATATGGTGAAGGTAACAGTTTTTGTATTTCCCACCATGCCATAACAAGGTTGGCGTAGCTATTGGCACAAGATGTGCCCATAGCTACGCCATCCTTTTGTAAGTATAATCCCTCATCAAAAATAAAGATATTATTCTCTAATATTGTCTCCAGTAACAAACCTATTAGGTCTGTTTTGGCTGGTAAAAACTCTGTATTCTGTGTTAGGTATTGTTGGACACATTCTATCCCTATATGATTCGGGATGTTCGTGAATAAGGACTTAACGTCTAATGTCACTAACAAATATGCAAGATCATCCAGAAAATTCTTTGTTTCTTGATATAGATTCAATAAAAACTGTTTGGAATCTCTAAGAATCAAAGAGTTAGAATCTACCACTGGTCTTAATAATTTTTCCATATAAACTTATATGAGTTCTGTTACCCAACATGTCTTAGATACAGATGTCACACATACTTTTAATGTTTTAGTCATTTATGTTAATACTCCTACTTTAAGAGGAGGCAATATTATGAATTATACTGAAAGGAATGAAATTAATTGGATTATTAGATTGCAAGCCCATATTCCTCCAGGACTTAATGACAAAGTACCGTTAAAACCAGTACTTTTTCATATATTTTTATATACAGATTTGATTATTATTGCTATATATATTAACTCTTATATATGAATTAATGTATTTTTATGTTTATTTTTATTTTATTGTTTTATTGGCATATTTATGTTATAGATTACAATGCTATTAATATTAATTGTTATGTATAATTAATGTATTCCTATCTCCACTTAAATTGCTATTGCAATTTTGTATGCTAATTTTATGATGTCATTTTTTAATGATGCATTGACTATATATAAGGTGTTTCTTATTTCTGTGCTTTTAATGGTTTGATAAAACTATTTTAGCGAAAGTGCTTACCTGTTTGTTAATAAACCTTTATTTCTACAGAAGTAATGCTATTTTCCGTTTTTTGAGATTCTGGATTTGTATATGGTCTGAAGAGATGAGTTACTCATCATCCGAACTACCTGTTTTGTGTTGCATTATTTGGTCTGAAATGACTTATATCTGATTCTGTTTATGCCTGCTTGACACCTGTTCTGAGCAACCAGTCTAATATTTAAATTAAGTACTTCAGACAAAACACAATATAGCACCTCTGTCTGAAACCTGCTAGTCAAATTATGGTGAAAAAATGGTAGTGGTGTACTACTTTTACTTAAAGCCACCTGCCCACTTGTGAAACCTGCAGTTTGCAGCTAGTTTGTTTTACCAGGTAAAAAAACTACTATGCCTCCTCACTTTCCATCTTCCACAGAAAAGAAAGTAGAAAATTAATTCTATTATTTTCTGTACACAAATTAAAGCATTCTTGTAAGGAGAGTTAAAAAACTGTTAATAGATTTTTGCCTACTAGCACTAAGTGTCAAAGTGCATGTTCCTGTTTTCTACCTAAGTGCTTTTGTCACTTAGTCTTTAGTGCCATAAATACTGTTCATATTTCCAAATAAAAAATGCTAAGTCATTAACAAGTGCTAGGTTATGTCTATTAACTACCAGACAGGTAGTTTACTGTAGCATGTCATAAGCCATTACTATTGTTTAATTAGGGAAGGTATCTTAAAATGATCACAATTAGATGAGGTGGACACTCATAAAATCAATGGTAAACACAATAGTTCCAATACCTGGTTTATATGCCTTGGATATTGTTTTCTATTATTATTAATAACTCACAGTACTGTCCTACCCTAAATGTGTTCAAAGGTTCACAGGTTTACAGTCTTCTGTGATCTGTTAATCTTCTAAAATCTAGGTTTAAATAACCTAACATCTTTATTGTGTATTTCCTATAAAATAATCTAGTAAGACCTTTGAACCTATAGCAATTTCTTTAAAATTGAGAATCTGCAATTTTTAATTAGGAATTACAGTTTGTTCTACAATTTGCTTACTTTTGGAGAAAGTGATTTTTCTTTTAATCCTAATGTGTAGCATCTGATACTAGTAGTTTGGAATAATAAAACAATTTCAGAAATATAAGACAATCCAAGGTGTTACTCTCTACCTAGATTAGTATTCTTAGGTCAGTCATTGCAGTTTCCTCCACAGAAGCCTGCACAATACCACAGCACTGATTACTGTGACAGGTCTCTTAGCCTCAAGACCTGCAAGCCTGACTGACACTTTAAGAAGAAGAAGAAGAAATCAGTTAGTGAATGGGGACAGTTGTAGAACATATAAATAGTTCATCTAGTCAAGCCAAAAATAAATAAATAAATAAACAAAAGGTTAGACATAACACATATGGAGTTAGGCTAAGAAGAAAGATGATCAGGAGAAAACAGAAAAGGTAATCTTCAATTGACTTTTATGCCATGGAGTGTCACTAATGAGCAACAAGTTAAGTCAAACACTCAGGTATTTCGGTAAGGAATGTGACAGAATAAAGACTAAAATCTCATGTAGGAACCAAAGTATTCCCAGGTACTCAAAAGCACAAAAACAAAAATAAACTAGGAATACAACACCAACCCCGGGATTCATGAAGCTCGGCGCAAGGCCGGCGTAAGGCCTGCGCCGGCGGTGCATGGAATATCCGGCGCAGTAGCGCCATATACATATTAATGAGAGTGCACCGGAATCACAGACACGTGCGTAGTGTACGTGAGCGAGCCCAGGTAGGATGCGTCTGGAGGCGTGTCTAAGCCAGCATGAGGTGAGCAACCTAATGTGCTGACAGCCATGGTCCGCCCACAATAGTAATGGCAGCAGCCAGGTCCTGTGCAGAATGAAACGCATGTACAGTATGCAACATAGTCCCCGTCCCAAATTAATGGAGAAGCAAATAGAAGCCACGAAGGCATAAGTGTACCCGCCCAAGGAGCAAAGGATACGATAAGACCGCTGCTCGTCCCGCAATGCACTGTCAGTGTTTACACTCAGAGAAGGTGTACAGCCGCATGTCAGCGCCGCACCGACATAGGAGCAGCGACTAAGGTCACCACCTGTCCCACTTTGGTTGGGGCAGTCACCCATGGACAGTTGTGTCCCGAAAAACGATTAGAAATGGCTGATGTGCTACGATTGTAGGACACAATGATATCCCGTATTTAATGTAATGGTAGCATGAATTGGTTATTTCTGTAACAGAAATACCTAAATGACACAAAACAGAATAAGCAAGGAAATTGCCACAATAATAAGCATATTATTTAGGCAAGCAAGTGAATTTCCATGCTATCTAGTGACCGCTTGTATGTGTCGGCCTGTAAAGTCAGATGTGAGTCCCGGAAATATCCCAGATCGGAAAATGGAAAAGGTGGAAACCCCAGTAGCGACATGGGCATGGTCACCAGGGTTACCTGCTGTCCCAATGTGCCATGGACAGTCCCTGATTGGACAGTCGTGTCCCTGCAACAATCGTAAAATGGAAAATGACCTCCGATCCCCTGCCACGCAAATTCCGCAATATACATGTAAATAGTAGCATAAAACATATACATTACGATATGGAACACAGACATGGCATAAGAAAATAAATAAGGAACCCAAACGCTTACAGAATAAGCTCATAGTATGGCAAACAAGTGAAGTTCTGTCAACTGCACTAGCCCTGAGTATGTGTAGTCCTGCAAATTTCGAAGTGCCCACATAACATGCCCCACTATGGGCATTGGAAAAGGTGCCAACCATAATGGTCACAAGCAGTAGTGACAGTACATAGCCGGGTAGCTGTGCTGACATAACAACAGTAAGGAAGCAAGATACCTCAAACACAGGCAAACATGTGCATAGCAACATATCCCAGACCCAGCAACGTCTCTGTTGCATACACTGGATGGTGTATGATGAAGTGTAATATCCAGAAGCAGAACCCATGCATTCGGATGTACTACACAATAGCCTCATTGTACATGTCAGTCACACCCATGTATACCCCTGCACCCAAACCTGCTAGCATCCGTGTGCAGCTATACAACCACACACAATGTGCATACCTGAACTGTGGTAAGATGTTTGTGTTAGGCAATGCCACGTTTGCAAATACGCATTCCACATGTCCCCAACCCACCGCAGGTACAGATATGTAAATGGCTGCATGTGAATGTGTCAGCAGAATGTGTACATCCGGCATGTAGTATGTACCCGCCCAAACCATCTAGGTTTGCATACGACACGGTGCACATAACTGTACACATGTGGACAAGTCGGGTCGTTGGACCACCGCATCGATGATTATCTTTGCTGTGAAGTCGATCACATATAGCGGAACAGGTGCCTAACAAACAGGACGTCCTAACAGGGTGCTACAGGCAAAGAAGGGGAAACTGGGACATCACATGTGGAGATTAGCGTAGCTGGACGGACAAATACACACGGTCAAGGTAAAGGACGGAACAACATGCATATGGCCGGATGGATGTTGTTCGTAAAATATATAGAAACACATATGAAGTTCCAGTTTACACTCAAAATACTATATAATGTATTGAATTGTACCGTATAATATGGCAGTAGAACTAAGCCTGCATGTAATTGGTGAAGCTAAGCTGTACTGTGATGGAATTCTGAACCTGGCAGTAAGCAGTACAGCAGGCTCATGTCTGTCATCATTAATTATTTGCTGGGTTACAGAACAATAAATGTATGTACATGCATAACAGCACTCCTTCCCCAGAGGAGGATGGCCTTGTGAGCTCTATCGAAGATAGCAGTACAACTCCTTACCAGAGAGACAAAGCAACGTATTAAGAAATTAACTGTCCACTGTATCGTAACAGTCTAGGGTCCTTGAAACAGCTACAATCACAAAAGGATACTGTAATGTACAAGGTGCCTTGCAAGGCTGTGTTATTCCCATGAGAAAACAATTTAAAAGCACGACCCCAGCACCCACGTATGTATAGACTATTGCGGACCATAGTGATGGAAATGCCCTGTGACCGACCACGCCAGTAAGGTGGGCAAAAGCTGATTGTAAACACTATATAAAGAAACTGCTTACTGTATAGAGTCAGACAAAACTCTCATACTTGGACTGTATATTATTTAGCCTGCCTGTGTACACTACTAAAACGTTTTGAACCCGAGCCTCCTGTGTTATCGGCTGTCACTTAGAAAAGCCTACTGATAACTACAGTCTGGTTGTAACAACTTATTTCACATTGTGATCCTTGTAATCCGGAATTCCCTTGGTAAGCTACAGGTCAGAGTGCATGGCTGGTTAGACATGTACGCTGGAGAATATGCAGAAATGGTTCTTCTTGAATGAAAAGACCTCCGACTGAATTGTTGTGTGTAAAGAGGCTGTTTACTGTCTGATCTGTGGCTGAAAAGCGGAAAACTGGATCCCAAGAAGAAAACGTGCAGCCTTAAACAGGAGGCCCAGGTAAGGAGTGTCTGCCTTTTGTGTCTATTGTAGATCAGGGACCAGACTACATTGTGTTTCTGTTAACAGTAGTGATATCGGGTCAAGACCTACCCACATACTGTTAAATCTGAACATAGGTCAGGGGAACACACAGCAGAGTAAATAGTGATTATAGACACTACAGTGGATACAGGGAAGGAGACACACGTGTTATGACAGAAGGGTACGTAGCAGTCGTGTAGAGGATATGGGAGATTATTGAAGCAACAGATCATGTGATCCGCGCTTGACGGGTGACGTGAAGAATATGCAATCGCAGAGAGCACATAATGTGAGTTACGCAGCAAAATGGGGTAATAAATATGACATTGATGGTATATTAGGCAACATATCGTTACTGAAACATTGTAATCCCTGAAAATTTGATGCATATGTTCCAAGGTAAACACCTGTTCCACCCTGAGAGGGATATGCCCTCTCTGGCCAGCCGTGTCCTGTAAATAAACCGAACAATGTCAAATGTCCTGATATCTCAGGACAAACATTTCCCAGATATATATCAAAATGGTAGCATAAAACAGTAAATTTGTATGTGGAACAGCAAAATATAATAATAAACAGAATAAGCAACTGAAATGCTACAACAATTGTTCGCCTCCTGGCAAAACGTGAATACCTGTCGATGTACTGGCCGTGGGTATGCATTTTCCAGGCAAATTACACGCTCCGAACACTAATGTCCCACATTGTGCATTGGAAAAGCTGGCAGCCCTAAGATGTGCAGGCGACAAAACAGCGACTATTGGCTATCCGCTATGCACATCGGTGGACTGAGGTAGTGTAATCAAGGGAATAGAACACTACAAATGGCTAAGCATCATACATACACAGAGAAGATCATAATACAGTAGTACCGATCGCCCCCCCCCCACAACACCCTACCACCGCAGATACCACATGCAGGATATTAAGCGGGAGGGCAGGCTAGTCCCCACACGCTATCCTGGTGCAACAGAGGTAGCACAACGAACAAATGTAATAGAAGCTATTGAAACCACATCCCAAACACGTAACATACCTAGGGACACCCGAGTAAGAACACAGTACTAAAACAGAGTGAGGATATCTGTCAATTAATTGAAGTACCGAACCATCATGCAGGACAGGAAGGCCAGGACCCAACCCCGTGAGCGTATAGACCGTGGACACCAGAAGATATCTGCAAAGTCATAGAGGGAATTCCCATCCACGAAGTAATCGCTATTCACCATGCAATACCCCTGTATCTCCTGATCGGAAACCAAAGGGGAATGGCGGATGGTACAGTATGTATAAGCTGTAAATCATGTAAGAATACGTAGGGTAGCGTTGGTGCCAGACCCACACACTATATTCAATGCTATGAACATGCCACAGAAGTATCTTACCGTGGTACATATAAGCTATGCTTACTTTGCAATACCTATACATCCACATAGTCCGTATTGCTTTGCTTGTACAGTCAGGGTGACAGATACAGCCATACCCGGCTATCGCGGCGCTACTGTGAAAGTACAACGATATTCTCACAGGCGATGGGCAGCTAGATTCCGTGTCAACTCCACCCGGGCCAGTCAAGCTCCACTTTAATTGCATGATATTCTGCTTGCGGCCCCTACCCAGCAGCAATGTAAGGAAGATACAATAGCATTAATGAGATTATCAGCAGAACAGGGACATAAAGTAAGCAAGCATAAATTGCAACTACAGAGAATACAGGTCAATTACCAAGTAGGGTAGAACATCACATGACGATAGGAAGGTAGCAATATAATAAGCACCCAAGCCAACTAACAAGAAGGGAATGATGTCGGTCTGGCCCGACTAACACATGTTAAATCTGGATACCAAACAATGCTGTGGAATCCGCTGTATTGTTTGCCTTAACCTTTAATACACTTATGGCAGCACAACACATAGTACACCGGATTACAGTAGCAGAAACAGTGTTATGCAGACTAGAACGATTGATAGCCTCAACAGCTGTAGTAGGTCTCGTGAATAATCATAACACATGTTGTCAGACCGTAGATTGTAAGCGGAGATATATGACGCCAGTCTTGATGCAACAGCAGGGAAGTAAGCAACGCTAAATAGCTGACTACTCATTGCAGTTGGACACTGTGGCATGGTCAGTGCCACATTGTGTACAGGCAGTTGTTGTAGCACCCATGGCAGTACAGGCCCGGCCGTAATGTTACTAGACCACCCTCTCACTGTGAGAATGTGTCATGCAGTTGCGATCAATCTGCTGCAAGAGAAGATAGAATTCCTGACTCGTGCTAGACATTTGTCATGTCTGACCATACCACTGAGTCAACCTCACATGGTGATTGAACGTTGTACAACATGAAACCTATCAACGCCACGGCTGACACCTGTGTATGGCACACCACACAGTTGCCTATACGATATGGATTAAATAACTACACACAGACATGATAACACTGGTATACCCTTAGATGATGCAGAGGTGACAGTTAATGTGTACGGATCATGTAGACAGAGTCCTACAGGAATGAATGAAGTAGTTTATGCAGTAGTTATTGATAATGACATTGTAGACGGCCAAACCCTGCAGCATAACGTGTCTGCTCAAGCAGCAGAATAGATAGCTTTAACACGTGCTTGTACTGTAGCGAAAATGATGTGTGGACATATGTCCCAATAGTCATTCTGTTGTCTGTGCAGTGCATGTTTATGAGCAGCAGTGGAAGAATAGGGAAATGATAACATCCACCGGTAAATCGAATATCATGGCCATACGAACCTGAATGCATTAGACTACATGCAGTTACCCACTGAAGTAGGTAATTGTAAATGTGCAGGGCATAGAAAGCAACAGGATAACAGTAGGAAAGTTGAGGCATGAGCTCATGCACCTGCAAAACAAGCAGCGCCACAGTTGGAAAGTGTCTGTGTGAATGAGGAATGACAAACCTCAGACTGTTTAGATGTAGAAACTGTACAAACAATGCAAACAGCAACTACGAAAAGCAGAAAAGCCGACGTGGTTATGACGAGGAGCAACCCTTGAACACGGACTGCCCCAATCCACAGTGATAAAGCCAATATTAACGCCTAATATATTCAGATATGCGGCTTTGTGGAGCCATGGGTAGAGACATGTCTCAACAGGGGATGGTACATTTGGTTAACAGCATACCCCTAACATACGGAATTACGAACCACATACAAACCTCATGAGCAGCGTGTCACGCTTGCCGAGATATCATGCACAGGGAGTATTTAAACCGAAGGGAGTGAGTTTACCTACACCACCCTAACTGCTCCGCATTATTTGTATGGAATTCATACATCTGCATAAATGTGAAGGGAACAAATACTGTTTAGCGATTACACATATATATAATCAAAATGGGTAGAAGCATTCCCAACCAGTAATCCGGATGCAGCAGCAGTGGCAAAGGTGCCAGTAAAATTAAGTATCCCTAGATCTGGCATGCTGTAAAGAAGCTACAGTGACAATAGAACACATGTAGTTAACCAGACAATCACGCTACCTGGGGCATTACTTCAGATACCATGAATGTCAATTGCATGTACAACCCACACTCAGCACGACTGCTGCCGCCGTAGAATGGGATCCCGAGAAATAAGTAGAGGAGTTTGGTGGGTGACATCCAGACAAGTTACATGAGCTGTCTACCTCTAGCATTGCTGAGCATGACAACAGTTCCAAATGTAAAGTGCTGCACCCACTTCAAGTAGTATGTGGAATGGCATATCATGTGCCAGAGTGGAAAGCTGTCATGCCTGCAGAGCCGGAGGTCGATGACTCAGTAGTAGGTGACATGAGAGGATTGTTAACTAGTAACAGTGTTCTTCAGTTAAAGTCTGTTACAGATAAGAGCAAACGAAGACGGAAGCATAGCTGACACCAGTATCCTGTGTGTATGTCACTGTTATCCAAAGAACATTATTGCCAAGTGGACAGTGCGAATGTCTGTACCGGTACTGTTGGCAACGCCACCGCAGTAAAGTTTGCAGAGAGGTCGTCCTGGGTCCACCTCACATTTCTCAAACTGGTAAAGGATATCAAGTCTGATTGACATCTTGTAGCTGATATACCAAAGAGCCCGAATCACCCGGCGAAGACTGTATAACAATACAAAGCAACCCCAAAGACATTTATGTTTGCTGTCCTAATGATTATACACCTATTAACCATGTTTGTGTTTACGCTACAATTTCCGGACCTTACCTGCATATAACTACACGGATACAAATACTGATACGTGATGAACTGGCCACAGAGTGTCTTCCACACTTCAACAGATACCTAGGCATGATGCGGTGCATATAGAGACTAGGAACACATTAAATTGCTGTGTTTGTACTGCCATACCTACATCATATGGAGGACTTCCGATGCATGTTGTCCCTCGGGATAGATTGAGACTTGTGAATATCTACACTTTGATACAGGTTCTGTGAGATCACAGGACAACGTGGCAATGTACTTACCTGTTACACAAAAAGGAATTGTATGTTATCATAAACATGGTACAGTTTCAGTTGGTGGGAGTATTTGTAACATAACTGTGTCTTACGAATGTCATATAACAGCCAAAGATCACAGTACTACTTGTAGCACCATTCCTAATTTGTATTGAAACATCATGAGAACAATGTTGAAGGATGTGCAGAAACATCCTGAATTGTATAAACAGTCCTCTGTTAGAGACAGGAATTTGTTACATGCAGAGGTAACCCGCATCAGTAATAAAGTAGAATATAGTAATGTTGTTTGTGGGAAATAAGCATAGCAATGGTTACCTGGGAATTGGTCCAGCAGTTGTTATTTGGGTTATCTGGCTCCAGTCACATGACATACTGTACAATTGCCTGTGGGTGCGAAACGAACTATAACACATATAGCTCAAAGAACTGGGAACACAGTCGAGAAACCTACTAATCCAGTGGGTGAAATGGAAGCTGTTCTGACATGTCAGTCCTCTGCAAGAGATAAAGGAATACCGATTCATATGGACTTCAGTGACAGCGTCACAACATGGGCTGGAACACCCCCAGCTTCTGGAGTAGTGAAATCAATCAGGAACAGAGGAAGTTATCAAAACTGTCGGAGGAAGGATGAATGTGACTTCACGCACCTGAACATGTGACTGATGAACTGGATGCAATGAGAACTGTTGTGTCACAAAATGTAATAGTGCACGACTGCACCGTGGCGCTGAGAATTGGTACGCGCGCTTACTGAAGAAGATCGCTGTGTCCAACTACCACATGAAGAGACCAAAAGCAACGCCCACCTACAGGTAATATAGCAGGTGTCATCCATGGCGGAACCAGGCCCAAACCCACTGCCGAACCATTTCCACAAACCATTGGGTGGATGGGGTCAGTCATACTGAATATCATGATTGCCATTTGTGTTGTTCTGCTCATATTGGGAGCATGTGTCTAGTGCAGGATACTGTGCATGTAAGTATTAGTCAGGGACTCTGGCAACATACCTGTACCCGAGACTATGTATCAAGACCTGTAGTGGTATTTGTCAATAGAAAATGCAATCCTACTTGCAATGTACATCAAATTACTTGCCTAGTTAAACGGTCCACAGAGGAAGACGCCAGGAATGAAATAATGTTGTATATGTCTCTGGATAGAGTAGAAGCAATCAAAGGAGGGAGAATGTTAGCAAAATACATATTTAAACATAATATGACGTGCAACTTTAGAAGCTAATAGTGTATAATGCATATTATTCTACCTGACAATATAGCAGTACAGCTTCTCATGCATGTAATTGCTTGTAGTGTAGCTGCAGTGTGATTGAACCCTAACCCTAGCAGTAACCAGTGCAGCAGGTGTATGTCAGTCAGCATTAGTCATCTGCTCGGTTAGAGAATAATACATGTATGTACAGGTATATCTGTCATCCTTCTACTGAGGAGGATAGGCTTGTGAGCTGTAACACAGAGTACAGCTGCTCAGCAGAGAGACACAGGAACCTAGTAGGACACGGAGTGAGGACTGAATATGAACAGTGTTGGAACCGTGTCAGAGCAGAACTTACCAAAGTACAGTCTAACTGAATATGTGGCTTGCAAGGTTGGGCTATCCTCATGGGAAAACATGTAATAAGCATTACCTGAGCACTGTTGTAGGAATACAATGTTCTGTACTCTAGCAATGTAAATGCCTTGTGACTGACAACATCATTAATGTGTGCAAAGGATGATAGTATACAGAATGCTCATACAGATGTAACATGTATAGAGTTGAACAAATGTCTAAACTTTGACTGCATACTCCTTTGCCTCCTGCTGCACAGTAATAAAATGTTATTAATCCCAGCTTCCTGTGTTAATGAGTGTCATGTTGAAAATACGAATGAGTGTTACAGTTTGATTTAAAAGACTTAATTGACAGATGTTTACGTTCTAGCATTGGAATAGGTCAAGACAAACATCACAATGTCCATGTGTACCACATACACACAGCCAGTAACACGCAGTAGTAGTGCATGAAGGCATACACGACTGTGGGAATAGTACAGGACATATGGCACGTGCCAAGTGCAGATGCATGACACAAACACCAGGATGGGTGTCCCTGCAAAGAGGAACATGTGCCAACTACACCTCCCACAGATGTACTGGCAATAAAAACACATGGCAAACACACAGACACACTACTGTCCAACACATGACTGCAACGGAGCCTGGTCAAACACCAACATGAAGCATGCACAAACAGGGACTTGAGTAATGTTTGCCTTAACACCCCCAGATAGGCCAAAGAAGAATAGAATGGACATATGCATGTAATGCTGTGAAGGATGTGTGGTAGTCCTCAGTATCACAGTGTTAGGGACACAGATACACTGTCATCAACTGTGACGTATGTGCAACGTACACAGCATACCTGCATGTAATACAGAGGACAATCATGTGCCACAGAAATATACAGTGGCGAAAGACTATAGTGGATAGACAATTGTACATGTGACAAACTATGAATATAGGTTCACACGTCCATAGGTACAGGGTAGGCCATCGTCCCAGGCCCAGCCATAATACTACACCATAGTTAGGATGACTTTGCCAACCTTCTGTGCCTCAGATGAAATACCCATGATATTGCTGTATCTCCGCCAAGCAGTGATAATGATGTAATCCCTGGCCTATACCTGCAATTCTCCATCCAATGGACAACATAGCTGCGAACAAGGCTAGGAAGGATGTCTGTCTCACATGTACTGTGATGTAGATCCACAGCATAATGATTGTCTGGGTGATATATGTGTCACCCAAACACATCCCATGAATGACCGTGACAAGGTAAATGTCACCTGCCCTAGTGATTCTGAGGGATGCGGATACAGTAGGTGAAGCATACACATGACATATGGGTTGACATGGCCTTGTATGTCAGGCACAGGTCAACACCAAACAGCAGGTATGTGACATGATGTGGCAGGGTCCTACATGTGGGGCAGCATTACACAAAATGGTGTCATCCTGCATCTGTACAACGATCAACCTATGTGGGCTTCCCAGCTGCTGTAGGTGTATGGTCAGATACAGTCTGAATGGGGCAACGTAGTAGATCATAGGTGTAACACGTAATGGGTACAAGGGAACAATGACCTAGCCTGATGTAGATGTGAATCCCTGCACCAACAGGTGGGCAATGTAGAAGACCCACACAACCACGATAGCAACGCATGTGTGGAATGAATGGTGACCGTCCAACACTGTCCCCTGATTCCTGGTAATCACCCCTGTGCTGAGTGGACAGCCACCTATATGCTGGACAGGGGTGACCTAGTACTTCTCCACAGGTATGATGTTGCATGACGTTGCATTTAGCTGTGGGACATGTCCCTGACAGCAGATATGCATACCTGGGAGGCCCCTTCAAGGATATCTGTGTCAGATGTCTGTCCCACTATGGCACCTGTTTTGCAGTCATCTACAAACACTGTTGCCCATAGCACCCCTGTGTGTGCCTGTACCATGAAGATGTAGGTGTATGACAGGAGTGCACACATGGAAGGGCCCCATGGGACACCACTTCTGACAGGCAGTAGGTCTGATATGCTGCCAGCAACTATGACCGTGTGGGTTGTGTCACATAGACAGTTTACAACACATTCTGTGATGTGCGTGTTCACATCCCAGCCAATGGGTTTATCAACGATACCTGAGGGGGTAATGTGATGAAGGGCTTTGCCAGGTTGAGGTAGGCTGTATGGACTGCATCAGTGGCCTCGGCGACTGTCCTGAAAATGTCAACCATGCTTTAAAGGCATGAACCGCCCCTGAACAAGACAAACCGTGTGTGAGGCAAAGTAAGTATGTCCCCTATGCAGTCATGTACGAGCCACAGTATGATCCCTCCCCATGTCTTTGCAGATAGGTCTCCTCAGGGTAATGGGACAGTAATAACCAGCCTCAGTGGAGGTATTGGCCTTCTGACGTGGGACTACAGTTGCCATGTGACACAACCTGGGTACCCTACCTGAGGTGAGGCTACAAAGAAATAGCTGTCCTAACTGTGGGTCTAATTCATAACCGAGATAGTGGAGTACACAGCAGGGTCACCAGCTGGTCTCATCGATGCTATGTCCACTACCCTGGAGAGAGCATGTCCCACCTGTGTGTCACAGAACATTAGGTGACCACAAACCAGTGGTACACACATCTCCTCATGTGTGGCGCAGGGTGTGGAGATGTCCTCACTGGACTTGTCAGCCTGTATGTTGGCAATGTGTGTATGTTGAGTAAACCCCACCTCTATGTGAACCCAGTCAGAGCATATGTGGGACTGAGCTCCCAGGTGTCCAGCATAGCAACTGAAGGTGGTATGATTGTTAGCCAGGTCCATGTAGGTATATCTGTGGAATGTGCCCTGGACTATTTCATGACAGTGTGTAAGTCTACACATATGATGACCAAGGGTGTCACACCTCACAAGGTGTCTGCTCCACCTTGTAGTAGCCACCTCCTCGTGTTGTACATTTTGTGTATGGCTGGGGTACACCACACTGGATGCTTGGCATTGGTACAGTGAACCACAGTTGGGTAAGTGAATGACTGGCCATGCAGTCCTGTAGGTACTGGTAGATGGCAAATGTGATTTATGCAGTGGCTGCTGTACCATTGACCACTGGCTCAGGGTCCTTAAAGGAGACCACAGTACTGCGCAGTATTGTGTAGTCTGCCTCTGAGCAAGCAATGTGTATGGTAACTGGCAACACTCACAGCAACGGATGCCAAAAGCAGAAGCCAATGTCCAAATAACATAGATCAACTTCTGCATGACAATATGTGTTATCATACATGTATTGACATGTGTCTGCCAAGTACAATTGGAAATGGCTGGTAAGACTGGCCTAAAGTTCCCATGATGTACACAGTCTGGGTGTGTTGTTCCGATAATAAAGTGGCAATACCTCCCAATCGTGACCTCTGGGTATGGTATGAAAGTGGTTGTTAACCTGCAACATTGGATGTATAGCATTGGTTTCTGGTGTCGGAAGACATGGTTCCTGTAGCACAACACAGTATGGGTAGTCAAGCACACATACACAATTGCTGAACACACAGCATCAGTGAAACCCACTGCTCACAAGGACACAGTCCGACAAGCTCTACACTTTACATATGCACAGTGGTGTCCATTGTAGGACCCAAAAATTGTGGAAAGAATCGAATAATGTGTTATTCCAACGTGTACCTGAACTCATTGTCGTCACAGGTACACATATGCACCGCAAGCGTGTTTAATGTTGCTGATAGCTGTCCATGTAATGCAGCACAGATGCACAGAAATACCCAGGGTACCGGGTCCATACAACTGCATCCACATCACACCTCCGCACACATGACGGATGTGTAATGGGTACTGTCAATTGTTGCAGTCAAGGGATTCTGGGTATGTAGACTCTGTGCTCGGTGTCGTTTCGCAGGCAATACTTTCTCCCGCCCCGTGGGAGGGATGTGTGCGTATCACCTGCCTCAGTCTCCGCTAATAATGCAAACCATACTCCGGAGAATGCTAAATGTAGGTGTGTAATGTGTACAGCCCCATACTACTGTCCAGTAGGCAATTGTCATGGATGGACACCCGTATGGCCAGAATGGCACCCACAACTGCAAACCCGGGTAAATGACATAGCCGGGAAGGCATAACACAGGAAATACACATAGGGACTACAGTTGACATTCCACATACAAAGCAGGACCGTCGTGCCAACACCGGGCGTACACAGCACTCAATCTGCCAGCAACAGACTGAGGAGCACCCGCCACCGCACAGCGTAACAGATGTGCGACCTGTGGAACACATACTAATGGCACACACACAACGTCAAGTAGGATATGTAAACTATGGCTTTCCCACCTATGAAGACAACATGGTTAAATGAATGCATAGGTAAGCAACATGTTCTGGTGGTGTTATAGTGGAAATACAGTGACGGATATGTCCCATTGGGACGACTGCGGTTTAAATTGAGCATTTGCTAACCAGCATCTTTGGATGTATGTAATTTGTCCACAGTAGTAAATCACCTGGTTATGTAGCACCATGTGGAATGGGTAGTCCAACAGACATCCGCGATTCCTGAACACACAGTATCAGTGAAACCCACTGCTCACAAGGACACAGTCCGACAAGCTCTACACTTTACATATGCACAGTGGTGTCCAATGTAGGACCCAAAATTTGTCTAAAGACAGGGATGCCGCATTCTTTCAACAGTTAAGTGAACCCATTGACGCCACAGGTACACATATGCACCGCAAACGTGTTTAATGTTGCTGATAGCTGTCCATGTAATGCAGCACAGATGCACAGAAATACCCAGGGTACCGGGTCCATAGCACTGCATCCACATCACACTTCCGCACACATGACGGATGTGTAATGGGTACTGTCAATTGTCGCGTCAAGGGATTCTGGGTATGTAGACTCTGTGCTCGGTGTTGTTTCGCAGGCAATCCTTCCTCCCGCCCTGTGGGAGGGATGTGCGTAGCACCTGCCTTACTCCCGCTAATAATGCAAACCATACTCCGGAGAATGCTAAATGTAGGTGTGGAATGTGTACAGCCCTATACTAGTGTCCAGTAGGCAATTGTCATGGATGGACACCCGTATGGCCAGGATGGCACCCACAACTGCAAACCCGGTAAATGACATAGCCGGTAAGGCATAACACAGGAAATACACATAGGGACTACAGTTGACATTCCACATACAGAGCCGGACTCGTGCCAACACCGGGCGTACACAGCACTCAGTCTGCCAGCAACAGACTGAGGAGCACCCGCTACCGCACAGCGGAACAGATGTGCGACCTGTGGAACACATACTAATGGCACACACACAACGTCAAGTAGGATATGTAAACTATGGCATTCCCACCTATGAAGACAACATGGTTAAATGAATGCATAGGTAAGCAACATGTTCTGGTGGTGTTATATTGGAAATACAGTGACGGATATGTCCCATTGGGACGTCTGCGGTTTATATGAAGCATTTGCTAACCAGCATCTTTGGATGTATGTAATTTGTCCACAGTACTAAATCACCTGGTTATGTAGCACCATGTGGAATGGGTAGTCCAACAGACATCCGCGATTCCTGAACACACAGTATCAGTGAAACCCACTGCTCACAAGGACACAGTCCGACAAGCTCTACACTTTACATATGCACAGTGGTGTCCATTGTAGGACCCAAAAATTTGTCTAAAGACAGGAATGCCGCATTATTTGAACACCTAACGGAACTCATTGTAGTCACAGGTACACATATGCACCGCAAGCGTGTTTAATGTTGCTGATAGCTGTCCATGTAATGCAGCACAGATGCACAGAAATACCCAGGGTACCGGGTCCATAGAACTGCATCCACATCACACTTCCGCACACATGACGGATGTGTAATGGGTACTGTCAATTGTCGCGGTCAAGGGATTCTGGGTATGTAGACTCTGTGCTCGGTGTTGTTTCGCAGGCAATCCTTCCTCCCGCCCTGTGGGAGGGATGTGCGTAGCACCTGCCTTACTCCCCGCTAATAATGCAAACCATACTCCGGAGAATGCTAAATGTAGGTGTGGAATGTGTACAGCCCTATACTAGTGTCCAGTAGGCAATTGTCATGGATGGACACCGTATGGCCAGGATGGCACCCACAACTGCAAACCCGGTAAATGACATAGCCGCGTAAGGCATGACACAGGAAATACACATAGGGACCACAGTTGACATTCCACATACAGAGCCGGACTCGTGCCAACACCGGGCGATACAGCACTCAGTCTGCCAGCAACAGACTGAGGAGCACCCGCCACCGCACAGCGGAACAGATGTACGACCTGTGGAACACATACTAATGGCACACACACAACGTCAAGTAGGATATGTAAGCTATGGCATTCCCACCTATGAAGACAACATGGTTAAATGAATGCATAGGTAAGCAACATGTTCCGCTGGTGTTATATTGGAAATACAGTGACGGATATGTCCCATTGGGATGTCTGCGGTTTATATGAAGCAGTTGTTAACCAGCATCTTTGGATGTATGTCAATTGTTCACAGTACTAAATCAGCTGGTTATGTAGCACCATGTGGAATGGGTAGTCAAACAGACATCCGCGATTCCTGAACACACAGTATCAGTGAAATCCAATGCTCACAAGGACACAGTCCGACAAGCTCTACACTTTACATATGCACAGTGGTGTCCATTGTAGGACCCAAAAATTTGTCTAAAGACAGCTCTTCCGCCTTATTTAATCACCTAACGGAACTCATTGTAGTCACAGGTACACATATGCACCGCAAGCGTGTTTAATGTTGCTGATAGCTCTCCATGTAATGCAGCACAGATGCACAGAAATACCCAGGGTACCGGGTCCATAGAACTGCATCCACATCACACTTCCGCACACATGACGGATGTGTAATGGGTACTGGCAATTGTTGCGGTCAAGGGATTCTGGGTATGTAGACTCTGTGCTCGGTGTTGTTTCGCAGGCAATCCTTCTTCCGCCCTGTGGGAGGGATTTGTGCGTAGCACCTGCCTTACTCTCCGCTAATAATGCAAACCATACTCCGGAGAATGCTAAATGTAGGTGTGGAATGTGTACAGCCCTATACTAGTGTCCAGTAGGCAATTGTCATGGATGGACACCCGTATGGCCAGGATGGCACCCACAACTGCAAACCCGAGTAAATGACATAGCCGCGGTAAGGCATGACACAGGAAATACCCATAGGGACCACAGTTGACACTCCACATACAGAGCCGTACTCTCGTGCCAACACCGGGCGTACACAGCACTCAGTCTGCCAGCAACAGACTGAGGAGCACCCGCCACCGCACAGCGGAACAGATGTGCGACCTGTGGAACACATACTAATGGCACTCACACAAGGACACGTAGGATGTGTAAACTATGGCATTCCCACCTACGAAGACAACATGGTTACATGAATGCATAGGTAAGCAACATGTTCTGGTGGTGTTATATTGGAAATATAGTGACGGATATGTCCCATTGGGATGTCTGAGGTTTATATGAAGCAGTTGGTAACCACCATCTTTGGATGTATGTCATTTGTTCACAGTACTAACGCAGCCGGTTATGTAGCACCATGTGGAATGGGTAGTCAAACAGACATCCGCGATTGGGGAACATACACCAGCAGTGAAAAGCACTGGGCAGGTGGACACAGTCCAGCAACATCTAACTTGACATATGCACATCGGTGTCCATTGTAGGACCCAAAAATTCTGTTCAGAGAATGCCTGCTAGCTTCCTGCATTACTCATGTGATCTAATTGTCGACACCCCGCCACAGGTACACATAGGCACGCAAGCGTGTTCAATGTTGATGATAGCTGTCCATGAACTGCAGCACACATGCACAGAAATACCCAGGGTATCGGGTCCATACAGCTGCGCCCACATCACACTGCAGCACACATGAAGGATGTGTAATGGGTACTGTCCACTGTTGCAGTCAAGGGAGTCTGGGTATGTAGAATCTGGCCTCGGTGTTGTTTCGCAGGCAATCCTTTGTCCCGCCCCGTGGGAGGGACGTGTGCGTAGCACATGCGCCACTCTCCGCTAATAATGCACACCATACTCCGGGGAATGCAAAATGCAGGTGTGAAATGTGTACAGCCCCATACCAGTGTATAGTAGGCAATTCACATGGATGGACAAGCGTATGACTAAGATGGCACACATAAATGCAAACCCAGTGGAATTACACTGCCGTAGTAAAGCATTACACAAGTCATACACATAGGGACTACAGTTGACATTCCCCATACAAGAAACACAGACAACCAGCCGATGAAGTCCAAAGCAAAGACGAGGTACTGTAGGGACCGCCAGTGACCAACCAGAGCACACCAAGAATTAAAGGCACTCACCATAGTCTATTGAGCACACTTCGCCTGCTTCATAAGCAGACTTATTCAGACTACATACAATGTAGTCCAACCTACTACATTTACAAGCATTAATTGGTTGGTACATTAGATGTGCTAGGTACTAATTACATGCCTTAAAGGCAGACAAGCGAACAAACCTTACTTGGGTTACACATCCCACACAGTGAGGACAACAGACATTGCTTCAAAGGTACAGTATTCATCGGAAAATGGAAATATATGTACATATATGAAACATGAACCAACATAAAATGTTTTCCAAATGTCTGACTGTGTAAGCTACATGTATATGTCCTACGGATTGTGCCAATATATTAACAGAACTGCAGACACCTAGTAATATGAATGAACCATAATATATACACATAAACCGTATGAATATGACTACTGTAAAATAGACCAACGAAATGTAAAGATTCACAATGTGCTAATGTAACATTCATTTAGAAGGTTACAGAAATAAATCAATCCAGACATCCATGTGTAAATACTAACAGAAGGCCAGCGAGGTGCTTGCCCTCACATGTACTGGGATGTCGCTCCACAGCATAGTGAGTGTCTGGGTGATGAATCCGTCCCAACAACACGCTCGATTAATGACAGTGTCAAGGTGTACGCCAGCTGCCCTTGTGGTTCTGAGGATCTACCTTATTTACGTGAAGCATAGTCATCAGATCTGGTTCGACCTAGCCGCATGCCAGGCACGGGTCACCTCTGGGCAAGTGGTATGCAACTGTATACAGCTGGAATCCTTTCAGTCGGTCAGTATAACACATATACCTGAGACCCTGCATCCGCTTGTCGAAGAACTGTTGGTGCCTTTCCAGCTGCTGCAGGTGTTGGGTCAGATACATTCTGAACGGGCATTGTACCCAATCATAGGTCTATTGAGTGATGAGTACAAGGGGACAATGACCTCCCCTGATCTAGATGTGAATCCCTTCATGATGATGTGGGCAATGTGGAAGGTCTACCCAACTATGTTAGCAACATGTGTGTCTAACGAACGGTTAACAACAACACGTGTCCCCAGATCACTGGTAACGCCCTCCGTGTTCAGTGGGCTGCCCCCTATATGGTAGCTCGGGTAACCTTGTTCATCCCGAAGGGTATGCCTATGCATTTCCTGGCATTTAGCTGTAGGACATGTCTCTGGTACCACTTATCCACATCTGTGAGGCACTCCTGAAGGATATCTGTGTCAGATGTGTGTCTGACCTTGGCATCCGGTTTGCAGTCGTATGCAAACATTGTCACCCATAACCCGCCTGTGTGTGCGTGTACATTGGAAACGTAGATGCTGGAAATAGTGGACCCAGGACTGAGCCCCATGGGACACCACCTGTGACTGGCTGTGAGTATGACATGGCGCCAGCAACTATGGCCATGTGTGTTCTGTGACCTAGCCCGCTTGCAACCCATATGGCGATGTATGGATTTACATTCAAGATGACGGGTTTATCAAGTATACCCGAGGGGGTATTGTGTCGACGGCCTCTGCCGGGTTGAGGTAGGCTGTATGGACTGGTTTACCCTCAGCAATGGCCTTGGTGACTGATTCTACAAAGTGAAACACGTGTAAAGGGCATGATCTGACTATGACCAAGCTAAACTGGGTTGTATCCAAAGTATGCGGGTCCCCTATGTCCTCATCTATGTGTCCCATTATGATCCATCTCCATGGCTTTGCAGATAAGGCTTGTCAAACTAATGGTATGGTAATACCCAGGGTCAGTGGAGGCACCATCTATGTGGAGTGTGACTACAGTCGCCCTGTGCTACTACTCAGGTACGTATCCTGAGGTGAGGCTAGGATTACACAGCTGTCCGGTGTGGGTTAAATTTCCCCATAGAGTTCCCGGAGTGCACAGCTGGGACACCATGTGGACCCATGGATGTTGTGTTAACTGCCTTGGGGCTGGATGTGGGTAATGCTGGACATACCAACGGCAGACGTGCGACGTTCCCGAGTCCGATGCGCAAGGGACCACACACATAGCCGGCCTTAGGCATAGGCCAAGTAGGTAGCCGCTCAGGGTGTTGCTCTACCGGGCACCTTTCCAGACTCTATTTGGTGTAGGTAGACCAGGAGGGGGTAGCGGGTGACGATCGGTGGCAACCTCTGCCTAGGTCACCACTTACCCTAAGGCCACTCTTCCCGTGGGTAATACAGCAGTACCCACACCCAGACGCGGGTCATCGCTAGGGTCATTGCTAGTATGGCACATCATCTACGTAAGGAAGGAAACCATATATCCCCAGACATAATGGCACAGCATAATGCCTGTTCGCCGCCAAAGGCAGACATACGCCACCCGCCGGTGCGGACGCATTCGCGCGAGGTGTCCGGTAACAATGCCGACAATGTGTCGCTTTGTGAAACAAACTCCACAGAGACATTCAATAATAGACAACGACGGACAACCCGATGTCCTCGTGTCTGAGCTGTTCAACCTGTTACGCCATGTTAAATGTGTGTAGCACAGCGAACCGGGCCAAACAAAGCAACGGACATGTCTGTGGCTCAGTGAAAGTCGAGACGCAATGTTAAACCCTTGTAATATTGCGACACAGGCCATACATACGGAGGGTTAGTAATGGCAGTAGGTTAGTTCGATCAGACCGTGTGCAATTAGTATAACGAGATCTACAACGGATACACCGGACAATCGGCGCAATGGCACGGTTAAGACTAATTGGGGGCGTGACATGGTACCATGGACACGGACAAAACGTGCCCATGTGACTCATCTAACATTCGACAGGGTCAGGGCGGTCCCGTACAGTGGGCGGACAAGACCAAACCCAAAGCACCACAGCAACACCCTGACAATCGAAGGCCTGTATGCATATGGGATATAAGCAGCTGTCATCTGAACAGCCCTGTGGTGACGACATATGCATCCTGGGCCATGAGCGAGGGGGAATTAGGAATGTTCAACATGCAGTACCGCACCTTTCCCAGCAGGAGAATGGATGCCTGTGACGCGTGTGTGCGGGGGTCATATGTACATGTACATAGCTACCACGGGTATGCATATTACTGACAACGGACAGCTGCCGTGCACTGGTCACAGTAGAGTCAAACGTGACTGCAGTCACGCTGGAATTATGACTATAGAACATATAGGTGTGCACGTGTACGTAAAGGGCCCATGCTGCAAAGACTGTTACATATATAAACCTGTAGGTGCTTTCTGCACACGTCCGTCAACCGGATCAGACATATGTTAGCCGAATAGTCCCAAGTAAGGCAAAACACGTAACCACACAGACACTGTAAACATATATAAACGGAATACGGATATGCATGCGCGCGCAGAACCCACAATCCGGACATGCGAAAGTGTACGTAGCGTGTGTGATCCAGTGGAACCAGGCAAGGCTACCAATGTCACCTCCACACGCTTACATTCATAATTGTCAAATATATGCTTAAATAGTACCTATTGATTCCATGCTTTGTTATCGTAATGCTACTAATATACACATCGATATACAATAACCTGATCAACACACTACATTCTAAGGTGCACTCTCACCAATTATCAACTATGTGTCCGGATACTGATTGTATTTACCAATATTGTAGATATATTAACACATTGTTGCCGTATTATTGTTTCCATGAAGTAAGGCATGCAACACTGATATGTATATGTCACGTTATAATCAAGACTTGGAGCACTGTCCACCTAACTATGAGCAGGTTTATTGATTAATTCGCTTTAAACCGACTCTGAAGGAAGTGAATTAGGGACGGCTATGTCATGACATCCGCATCCGACGGTGCCCCATGTTAGTAGTTGAGAGAGCTCAGTATCCTTTCACTGTGGAGTCTATCGATTTGACAGTGTCTGTTTCAGCCGATATATGTTCCATAATGTCGCTTATGAAGATGGGCAGGACGCAAGGTTTGCTGTATTTACGATACTGGCACGTGGATATAGATAGGCCATGTCATACAAACGATGGGTAGTCAAGCAGACATCCACGACTGGGGAACATACAGCGGCAGTCAATACCACTGGCCAGATGGGGACAGTCAAACACGTCTACACTCTACAAATGCACATCGGTGTCCATTGTAGGACTCAAAAATTCTGACTTTTGCCAGTATGCGCCAGAAAAGCCAATCCGAGTACATACCGTGACTACGGCACCGCTAGACATATGCACCACCAGCGTGTTTAAGGTTGATGATACCTGCCCATGACATGCAGGACATATGAACAGAGGTCCCCAGACTGCCGTGTCCATACATGTGCGCCCATATCCCAGTTCCGCACACATGAAGGATGTGTCATGCGTATCGTGGGGGTTGCAGCCCTGGTATCCTGGGTATGCAAAATGGGTCTCGTGTTGTTTGGCTGATAATCCGCTGTCCCGCCTGGGAGGGCTGCGGGTACAGGACGTGCCTTAGTCCCCAGTAAGGATGCAAAGCACCCATAGGGTAATGCTAAAGGCATGTGTGAAATGTGTTCAGCCCTACATCAGTGTCCAGTAGGCATTTCCCAAGGATGGACAAACGACGGACAAGATGGCACCCATAATAGCAAGCCTGGTGGAATCACACAGCCGTAGTAGGGCATGACACAGGACATAAAGATGGAAACAGCAGTACATACACCCCGTAGACATCCATCCTGCCATGCGAATCCCAGCGCATACAGCAGCGAAGGTGCTATCCAGTATGTGGGGATCACCCGCCCACTCGGCGGAACATACCTGCGACCTGCGGAACACATATTAATGGCACACCAACAACGTCAACTAGGAAGGCCATACTATCGCTAAAATATGGAGTTCACACACATAACCGACATACTGTCATGAATACATAGGTTCTACATGTACCGGCTGTGTTATACTGACAATTCAGTGGCGGATAGTTCACAATGGTACCTGTGAGGATTATGTAAAGCTGTTGCCAACCTGCAGGACTACAGTAACACCCTATGGGTAGATTGTGGAAGGACACGGGTTACGTAGCACTACATAATATGGGTAGGCGGACAGACATCCGGGAATGGGGAACATACGGCGGCAGTCAAACCCACTGGCCGAATGGACACAGTCCAACATGTCCTAAACTTTACATATGCACATCGGTGTCCATTGCAGGACCCAAATATTACTCCTTAAGTGAGTGTGAGCAACATAGTGTGAACCGGAAGAGGTGACAGCCGTGACTACGGCACAGGTAGATATATGTGCACCACAGGTGTCTTCAAGGGTGATGACAGCAGTCCGTGAAATGCAGGACATATGAATAGGAATCCCCAGGGTGCTGGATCGATAGACGTAGGCCCACATGCCATTTCCGCACACATGAAGGGTGTGCAAGGGGTACTGTCGACGGTTGCAGACATGGGATCGTGGGTATGCATATATGGGTGTCGGTGTGGATTGGCAGATGATTCATCGCCCCGCCTGCAGCGGACGTGGCCATGGCATATGCGTTACTCCGCAATACTAATACCGATCATCCACCGGAAATGGAGAATGCAGCTGTGAAATGTTGACAGCCCGATACTAGTGTCCAGTAGGCAGTTCCCATGGATGGACAAACGTGACGCCAAGATGGCACCCATAGCTGCCAACCTGGGGGTATCCCACAGCTGATGCAAGGCATAACCCAGGGAATACAGATACGTGTACAGTACACACACCCCATTCAAAGAAAGACCGCTGGGCAGATACCGCGCACACAACACACCATGTGCCAGCACATCTATGGGGATCACACGCTTCCATACAGTGGAACAGATGGGTCACCTGTGTAAAGATACCAATGGCACAATCTCCACGACTGCTGGGAAAGACATAGGATGGTCAAACTATGGCGTTGACAGCAAAGAAAGACATCCTTCGTGAATTAATAGGATTGATGTCAATACACCATGGCAAACACCCAATGAACAGGGAAGACTTGCTGGCACCCTATGGCCCCAAACAATGTCACACATAGGTAGATGGAACAGTCAACATAAACATTTCGTCCACGACAGGTCGCATATGGTATCCAAAGGTACTTCATAGACATGTATGCGCTTATCACCCGCTGGCCCGTGGAGACTTACACATAACATGGAAGTATCCAGGATTTAAATGTCCACCTTAACACTTCCATTTGTAACTTTCTATGCAAACAAAGGGGATGTAGCCACAGCATAGAAAGCAGAGACGCATCTGCTAATGAAACACACACATGTCAACATCACAGAAAGCATACTATGAACACACGTATTACATGATATTGTACTATGCAACACAAACAAACCGGAAACCTGCAGCAAGAATAGTCACCGTAGTTCGACACAACCCAAGTCTTCGTAACATTTGAACAGTTCATGAAAACATGCAACGGTTTCGTTGTTTCCACAACGTGTGCAGGAAATATGCTATGTCTACGAATGTTCACAAACAACAATGTGAGTCCTAACATGATTTTAAATATCACACTGTTGATTGTGAACACTGTAACAATTTGCTTATTCAGATGTATGGTCGAAAGCAACGGAAACACACACACACACGGAAGGGACGGGAGATGAACCTACGCCTATTTACATGAACTCAGTACAGTATGAATCAATTACACAACGCGCTACCGAGTTAACTGACGTGAGCGCTGTCGAAGGCATACATGTAGGCTGCTGACGTCACCCGCAAGACAATATTTGGAAATAGCCAAGGCATGTGTTGCGAAGCGTCTAAAAGCAGAATCAGTCGCAGGGGCAGCTGGAAACACACACACACACACGGAAGGGACGGGGGACGAACCTACGACTATCTACATGGACACACTACTGTATGAAGCATTTACAGAACGCGCTACCGAGTTTGCTAAACAGAGCGCTGTCACAGGCATACTTGTAGGCTGCTGACGTCACCCGCAAGACAATAGTTGGCAATAGCCAAGGCATGTGTTGCGGAGCGTCTAAAAGCATAATCAGTCGCAGAGGCAGCTGGAAACACACACACACACAGAGACACACACAAACGGAAGGGACGGGGAACGAACCTACGACTATCCACATGAACACACTACTGTATGAAGCATTTACAGAACGCGCTACCGAGTTTGCTAAACAGAGCGCTGTCACAGGCATACTTGTAGGCTGCTGACGTCACCCGCAAGACAATAGTTGGCAATAGCCAAGGCATGTGTTGCGGAGCGTCTAAAAGCATAATCAGTCGCAGAGGCAGCTGGAAACACACACACACACGGAAGGGACGGGGGACGAACCTACGACTATCTACATGAACACACTACTGTATGAAGCATTTACAGAACGCCACCGAAGTTTGCTAAACAGAGCGCTGTCACAGGCATACTTGTAGGCTGCTGACGCCAGTCGCGAAGACAATAGTTGGCAATAGCCAAGGCATGTGTTGCGGAGCCGCCTAAAAGCATAATCAGTCGCAGAGGCAGCTGGAAACACACACACACACACACGGAAGGGACGGGGGACGAACCTACGACTATCTACATGAACACACTACTGTATGAAGCATTTACAGAACGCGCTACCCAGTTTGCTAAACAGAGCGCTGTCACAGGCATACTTGTAGGCTGCTGACGTCAGCCGCAAGACAATAGTTGGCAATAGCCAAGGCATGTGTTGCGGAGCGTCTAAAAGCATAATCAGTCGCAGAGACAGCTGGAAACACACACACACACAGAGACACACAAACGGAAGGGACGGGGAACGAACCTACGACTATCCACATGAACACACTACTGTATGAAGCATTTACAGAACGCTACCGAAGTTTGCTAAACAGAGCGCTGTCACAGGCATACTTGTAGGCTGCTGACGCCACCCGAAGACAATAGTTGGCCATAGCCAAGGCATGTGTTGCGGAGCGCCTAAAAGCATAATCAGTCGCAGAGGCAGCTGGAAACACACACACACACGCACACGGAAGGGACGGGGGACGAACCTACGACTATCTACATGAACACACTACTGTATGAAGCATTTACAGAACGCTACCGAAGTTTGCTAAACAGAGCGCTGTCACAGGCACACTTGTAGGCTGCTGACGCCAGCCGGAAGACAATAGGTGGCAATAGCCAAGGCATGTGTTGCGGAGCGGCTAAAAGCATAATCAGTCGCAGAGGCAGCTGGAAACACACACACACACAGACACACACACACGGAAGGGACGGGGAACGAACCTACGACTATCTACATGAACACACTACTGTATGAAGCATTTACAGAACGCGCTACCGAGTTTGCTAAACAGAGCGCTGTCACAGGCATACTTGTAGGCTGCTGACGCCACCCGCAAGACAATAGTTGGCAATAGCCAAGGCATGTGTTGCGGAGCGTCTAAAAGCATAATCAGTCGCAGAGGCAGCTGGAAACACACACACACACACACACACGGAAGGGACGGGGACGAACCTACGACTATCTACATGAACACACTACTGTATGAAGCATTTACAGAACGCTACCAAGTTTGCTAAACAGAGCGCTGTCACAGGCATACTTGTAGGCTGCTGACGTCAGCCGCAAGACAATAGTTGGCAATAGCCAAGGCATGTGTTGCGGAGCGTCTAAAAGCATAATCAGTCGCAGAGGCAGCTGGAAACACACACACACACACGGAAGGGACGGGGGACGAACCTACGACTATCTACATGAACACACTACTGTATGAAGCATTTACAGAACGCGCTACCGAGTTTGCTAAACAGAGCGCTGTCACAGGCATACTTGTAGGCTGCTGACGCCACCAAGAAGACAATAGGTGGCAATAGCCAAGGCATGTGTTGCGGAGCGTCTAAAAGCATAATCAGTCGCAGACGCAGCTGGAAACACACACACACACACAGAGACACACACAAACGGAAGGGACGGGGAACGAACCTACGACTATCCACATGAACACACTACTGTATGAAGCATTTACAGAACGCTACCGAGTTTGCTAAACAGAGCGCTGTCACAGGCATACTTGTAGGCTGCTGACATCACCCGCAAGACAATAGTTGGCAATAGCCAAGGCATGTGTTGCGGAGCGTCTAAAAGCATAATCAGTCGCAGAGGCAGCTGGAAACACACACACACACGCACACGGAAGGGACGGGGGACGAACCTACGACTATCTACATGAACACACTACTGTATGAAGCATTTACAGAACGCGCTACCGAGTTTGCTAAACAGAGCGCTGTCACAGGCATACTTGTAGGCTGCTGACGCCAGCAAGAAGACAATAGTTGGCAATAGCCAAGGCATGTGTTGCGGAGCGCCTAAAAGCATAATCAGTCGCAGAGGCAGCTGGAAACACACACACACACACACGGAAGGGACGGGGACGAACCTACGACTATCTACATGAACACACTACTGTATGAAGCATTTACAGAACGCGCCACCGAAGTTTGCTAAACAGAGCGCTGTCACAGGCATACATGTAGGGTGCTGACGGCACCCGAAGACAATAGTTGGCAATAGCCAAGGCATGTGTTGCGGAGCGTCTAAAAGCATAATCAGTCGCAGAGGCAGATGGAAACACACACACACACAGACACACACACACACACACACACACACACACACACACGGAAAGGACGGGGACGAACCTACGCCTATCTACATGAACACACTACAGTATGAAGCATTTACAGAACGCGCTACCGAGTTTACTGAGCAGAGCGCTGTCAGGAGGCATACCCCTACGTGAGTGGTATCATTTGCAAAGGCAATGCGCCCGCTCGGGTGTTCGGACAGAGTGCGGAGTCACGCAGACTGTTACCATCCCAATGTCGCCGTACACCAACACGTTAGTGCTGCAGTCGAGAATAACAAGTAACTACTGATCAGTACATCACTGCATACTGGGCATGCTCAGACACTTAGACTCGGCACAGGGCAGACATGCATACACATGTTGCGACGGCATGGGTGGCGTAATGTGGACCGTCGTGTGTGTCCAGCCACACAACAGAAACCTGGCCATGCCACAGACGTGGCCGCTATGTAGGGGATTGAGGCATGCACCCGGTGTATTACTGCAGACGGCTGCGGTGTGCACTGTGCTGTGTGTCTATCTACACAGCTGCCTACTGGGCATGCTCAGACACTTAGAGTCGGCACAGATCAGACATGCATACACATGGTGCGACGGCATGGGTGGCGGAATGCGGACCATCCTGTGTGTCCGCCACACAACAGTAACCCGTCATGCCACAGACGTTGTTGTTGCTGCGGGAATATGTAGGTGCAATTAACCATGTGTAGGACTGGCCTACAGTTTGTTGCATGCTACAGACAACCCTCACAAACACAGGATACCTTCACAGATGTCCTGAGGACACTGGTGAGTGGGCATGCTCTCACAACAGCACCGTTTGGGTGACATGAACCACCCATACATAGCCTGGGAACATTACCCATGGCACAACACAGTACGCCAGCAGTCCCAGGTGTTCACACACCTGGCCACTGTTAAACAGCCATGCACCATACATACCAGGGGATGTCTGACAGTTCTGCCCATCACGCATGGTGAGGATATGCCCCACACAGGATGTACAGCCCTCAATGGTGATGCAAGACCGTATAGTGGATCCACTGGTCATCCACTCACTGTAACCAACACCAGCATGGGGGACGTCAGTGATGACCTCTCCACAGAGAAGGAAACACATCATACAATGGGAATGGTACCCTACATGTCCTCCATGCCAATGTTGAGCAGTGGCCAGACCGAAAACGCCACCAATGCCTTCCCCGACCACTCCACATGCATGTCTGCAACAGGCAAACATGATGACATCAGGACCTTGTCCACCACAGGTAGGCACATGGTGTGGTGGACCGCAGCCACTGACTACCTGTACATCAACAGTTGGAGCTACTACATGGCAGGGCAATGACAGTACCAGGGAAACCATCACCCATTCATACCAAGGCCACCATACGGCCCCACATACCAACATCCAGGTCCGCCGTGGGAGTGGTACTGCAGAGGGCACATGAGACAACCACAGGGCCTTCCCTAACTGTGGTAAGGACATGGTTGGGGCACACAGACCTGCCTGGAAATGGTCCAGAATGGTACAACAGTCACTGCACCCACAGACATTGTCTGCATACCACAGGACATGTTCCATGCATACATCCCCCAACAGGGAACATATCCATCCCACCAGAGTGTATCCTCCCAAACATGTCATATGGCCTGGGGTGATCCCATATCTCTATGGCGCTTGACACGCCAGCAATGGGCACCGATGGTTTCCCTGGCTGTGTGCTACCCATCCTCTTTGAGGCCCTCGGCCCACACATGCGCCACTGTGTCATGTTAGCCTTACTATGGGCTATGTCCCCAATGGATGCCATATGGCATCTGTGGTCCCACTATGCCAGGGTAGTGCTCCTATGGACTGTCAACAGCCACACCCTATACGCTTGACAAGTGTTGTCTGCAAAGCTGTGTGGAGGTCCATACAGGTGGTCATGGTTACAGATAGCCGTGTACAGCCAATACCCGAACATACCCACAACTACATAGTCAAGGGCGGATCCTGCCTCCCGAACCTGCTCGTCCAGTCTGGAGTGTTCACCAAGGCCATTGATGGGGATATGTGGGTTTGCACACAGTACCATGACCTGGTGGGAGCGCTCAGAGCACACTACACATGGGACCCATGTAAAGGCTCGCCAGCATACATGTGGGGACATATGTCACCCGATGCTTCTCACACAGGTTGGAGGTCACACCACACAGGGTTGGTGCTGAAGGTGCTTTGTCACACTCATATCTGGACCCAGTGGAGGCCCACAGGGCTCACTCCTGTGCACCCTGCCATATGGCATCCGACCTTCCAATGTGCATGCAATCATAGGGCGATTGTAGCAGACAAGGTATGCAGATGACTACGCACCCCCCGACATACCCAGCACCCCATGTTACACGTACATCCACCTAGGGCGCCATAGACATGGCTGACTGGTGCCAGAGCCATGGCCTGCTACCAAATGCCAGAGAAGGTGCAGCCCTACCCAGTGTGAAGAACATGTTCGTCCCAATGTCACATGTAGGTGGTACGCCATTAAAGATGGTGGACATGTTCAGGGTAATGGCTACCACACCTGTTGGCAACCTCTGTCAACACACACAATGGCAATGTGGGTGTGAAGACATTCCATTGTGGCCTCCTGGTCTGGATGGAATGGCAACCACATCAGGGTGTTCATTGTACCCTGTACACATCACACACCAGTGCAATGACTGCGCATAATGGCACATGTGGCCTGTAGCTAACCTGACGCCTGCAGCACTCGGAAGGACCGCAAACGCTCCACAAGACGGGATGACGGTGCTAGGACATGTGTCACAAGGTGCACGCCCAAGGGGACACTGGCTGTGGATCTGCACAGCACAGCTGCTCCGTGGTGATCTGTGCCCGACATACACGGCCATGTCTGACCTGGGTGACATGGGCACATTCCACCTCCCAGGCCCCATGCGAACACGGGCACAGAAGCGACTGTCAGACACCTCAACCCAAAGATGAGTGGGACGTGCTGGGGGAACAGGGTAACGGCCAGACACACACTACAACACGGGAGGAGTGCCAGGCCATGTGAAGGAAAGGCCCTGACTGCCTTTGTCCAGGACTGCTACTGACGGTGGATGTGTGACTATAGTTATGCGCCAGTCAACCTCTGTGTGTCACTGCTAGACCAGGGACTGGGGACTGATGGATATGGCATCCCCATCCTGAGGGGTGTTAGATGCCACACACAGTCATGCTAGGTCCACACATGTCGAGGGCACATATCCTGTCACGCTCATGTGTGCCTATGTACCTATGTAGGGTCCATGCCACATGTCCGTAACTGTCCTATGCTCATTTTCCCAGACCTCCCTGTGCGTACACCACGACTACACGCGGGGAACTAATTACAGTGCTCCCAGTAGGCACGCAAGTACACCATCAGTATCATACGGGTTAACTGCACCGACATGGTGCTACACATGTAACCACCACACATACTGTGTACACATATCAATGAATGCTGCACCTGTCCTGCATGGTATGTCTGCTGCATGATGTCCGTGCACAACACACATCACATACACACCTGTCACCAGCCATACACACACACCACAACATACACAGCACGCACTATGCGCACACAGGTATCACATACACCTCTCACTATCGTGTCCACCCTGTGCATCATAATATGTCAGCTTAACCGCATTGATGGTGTGGCTCACAGTTATGCGGCAGAGACTTAATCATTTGCACAGGGTGATATGTGTGCCACAGGCATGGGCTGTACCAATGGATGACATCATGTGTGTGTGTAAGGGCCAGTGCATTGAGTGGGCATGACTATGTAGATTGCATGTGGGTGTGGTGGAGCCCTACAGTTGTGTCTGCTGTGTGTGGGTGTGTGTGTACACAGTTCAGTCATCTGTGATGCCTACACGGGTATGCTTGGCAGCCCCTGACTGTACAGTGCAGGTGTTAGGGCTCACTGTGTCTGCCGGCGGCCAGGCGCCCCGCGCCTGCCTGGGGTCGCACGGGCACGACCGGGTGGAGGTACAGACTGTCCACTCTCCGATGTCACATGTCCGCTGGAAACGTGCCCACGACGGAGCCGCCCAGGGCCACGCCCACGCGGGCCTGCTCTGTCCTGGTGTGGATGGTGTGGTAGCAGCTGCAGTGCTACTGCTACCATCACTGTCTGTGTGGGCATGGGAGGTGGCACGCACACGCTGACCTGCAGCAGGTGGTGTTGCTGGCACACGCCCACGCGCCCTATGCCTCACCCCTACCTGGTGTTCCTGCACGGACTGGCGACGCCAAGGATGGCCAAGCCTCGGTCGATGAGACCAGCCATATCGCCAATCTCCTATCCAGAACATCGGCAAGATGCTGTTGTGCATTCGCCAATGCCTGGATGCTGTCATTTAGGGTACGGATTGCAGACCTCTGCAGCCTCTGCCCCTCCTGGTTCTGCCGCTCGGCACGTGCCTGCGCCGCCATTACAGTCTGGAACATGCGCCTGGTGATACCAACGGCTGCACCCGGGACGGCAGGTGTATCTCTAGGGGTGCCCACCCTACGGGCAGCAACTGCCACATGGCTGCGTGGCACTGCACCAGTCCTTACACTGGCAACATCGCGGTGTCCCCACACCTTCTGCAGCCAGCACACATTCCTGCTCGGGGACAACACACGCTGACTGACCGTCATCTATGGGCAACGGTGTTGGGGTATGTGTCGGCATCTGACACGTGTGCAGGGATGAAAGGGACGATGTGTGATGTTCTCCAGTGGCACAGTCTCTGCCTGTGACGACCCTGCCTGTGCCTCATGCACATGCTCATCACCACTAGTATCTGTGGGGACACTAGCATCAGATTGACCGCAGGAGGGGAACGCACCTACAGCACCTGTCAATACAAAGACATACCATCGGTTACAATACAGACACACACACACACACACACACACACACACACACACACACACACACACACACACACACACACACACACACACACACACACACACACACACACACACACACACAGCATGCATGTGATTATGCAGGTGGCATGCAGCATTCACACAACACAGACCAGTGAATGCAGACCAGACATTCATAGTGGCAGTATGTACACTGCCCTGGTGGGGACAGTACAACAGGCAGGTGTCATTTAGTAGGCATGCAGTACACACATTCATGGTAGTTTGCATGCATCAGCGTGATACACCGTGTGGCCACATGGGCAAGTTGGGAGTACACATGGCTGCCAACAGTATGTAATGTACACCGCAAACATGTGCGGTATCATGTGGACGGTGAAGATGGTGTCCCACCGCATGCACCACATCATGATGGCTGTCATGGTGCAGTGTTATGTGTACAGTGTACAGATACAATGTATGTGTAACAGTGATGTCTGTGTAGGTACGCTTGCTGTGAGCTGTGTGCATAGCTGTACGGTGTGTGGTGCGGGCTCTGTGCCACTGCACAGTAGCAGGACACAGCTATGTGTCTGTGCGATGCGTGACCTGGACGCATTACATTGCCATGTCTGTAAGCCAGTTCAGCTGCTCAGCAGCACATATATGGTGGACATTGGAGGCACCTGTAGTAGCTGTGGAGAGGAATGTCATGTCACTGGTGTACTACATCAGATGTCCAGGGGGTCCACTACATTGATGAACCCACTATGTGTGTACAGGGTGCAATGGTGAGTACCCACTGTGGATGTGCTGTGTGGCAACATGCCTGTAGGTATCAACCATGGCCTTGTCTGTCTGACTCATTGACAATTGTGTGTGGTAGACATTGTGCACACGGCCCTGTGGTGGCCCATGTGACATACACCCATACTAGTGTGACGGTCACATTCTCTACGGATATGCTGACAGTGTGTATGTCTGCTATGTTGTGCATAGGTCATATCATGGTGTGACAATGCTGCAGCCAGACATCCATCGCATGGGACATGGCATGCGCCATGTCACAACGCGTGCACCGATGCAGTGGCATGGGTCACATTGGTAACACCTGTGCTCTGGCCAGATCACAGCTCACTCTGTGGTACTGTGTCCATACTGCACTGGCATACCAATGCATACTACACATGCAGCCATTGTGTAACACCTACACCATTGTATGCATAGCTGAATGCACGTAACACACCAATTGGTTGTGTGGTGTCATACCACTCTACGGTAACGGGTGTATCTACTGTACATGGGTGGTGTGTATGTCGGTGGTGCGAGCTGTATACCGTGACGGGGCACACACAGGTGAGCATGTCAAGCCTAGACACAGGGGGAATATCAATACAGCAGAACATGCGTTTGACTGGCAACAGACTTACCTGCAACAGACCCTTGGCCTTGCGACACGCCAGACGTATCTGTAAAGGCATTACACAAAGGTATACACATTAGCCATTACTATCTCCACGGTCAGCACTGTGCATGACACATCATGCATGTGTGTGGTTGCATGTGCTATGCACATGTCTGCTAACACAACATAGCATACAATGGTTTGCATCTTGTGTGGCCATATACCTGGCATGTATTGCTATATCATGTGTTGTACTATGACACCCACACCCACGTCGCCTATCATACAAACATGCAACACTGACTTACCATGCAGCTCCAGGCTCATAGCTCGGGAGACACCCACCTCCACGATGGACGCAAGTGGTTCTGCGTGTTGTTCCGTGGGTGTCCCCAGACTAGCCAGGAGCTCCTCCGTAGCTGTGAGTGGGGGCTGTGTTGGTGGCCCACCACCTGTCCCACGCTGTTGCCTGGCGATTGCAGCGGCACGCTGTCTTGCATGCCGGATCAGGTCTGTGCAGTGCCTGCGGATTTGTTGGTAGCTGCGGTTGGTTCCGCCCACGCTGTTCACCCTCCTGCACAACTCCTCCCACATCTCCTGCCGTTCTTGTGCCTGCTGTGGCACATGGCTAAACAGGGCGTTGTAGTTACTCTGGAGGTATGGTATGATGACCTCCTCCTCCTGTCGGCTAAATGGTGGAAGCCGGGAACGTGGCATTATCTGGAAGACATAATGATGGTGGCAGGTCACATTCACACTGCTGTGCTGGCATACTGTTGGAAATGCATTGCTATGACATGTACGACATCTGCACAGTGATCTGTGAAGGGCATCGTGGCGGTGACACAGCCGATGTTGTGGCTTCACACCATTGAGCACTGGGTGTCACATCATATCTGTGTGCCACCCCATCACACTGTGCACGCACCATGTAGATGTTAGCCTGCCATGGACATGTGTACCTGGCTGCACCTATGTCCATATCAGTTGGCATATGTCCCCATGTGACGACTGTGCTACTGTTCACCTGTACACTGTGTATATGTCAGTACACATCACGCCTGTGTCCATTGTGAACGCCAGCAGCGGCACTGTACACATACACATGGACACCTGCACATGCATGTGTTGTGCCATGTACTTCCACACAGCACTGTACCGGTGCTGGACAACTTGCCCCAGCTCACCTGTGTTACGTATGTGATAGACATGGAGCAATGTGTAACCATGACACATTGGCAGGAAAGGCCATGCATAGCATGTACACGCACACATTGTGCAGAGCATCACACAGCACCTGTAACATGACAGGGTGCATCGCCACCACATTACTACTGTGTATGGTTGATAGTGAGAGTGCCTTTGTCCATTGCACCATGTGGGACTGTGATAGCTCATGCAGCCTTGCTGGTCATCTCTGCATGATATGGCAGGGTATGCCACATACATGGCAATGGGTGTGACCCACTCAGGGGCTGACGGTATTGGCAGGGTGGCTGTCCATTGCTTTTGTCATAGCTGTGTGAAAATGGACATTCCACATGTTTATCACCATGGTGTGGACACTGTCCTCCAGCGAGGTATGCTGTACGCTGCTTGTTGAGGGTGTGTGTGGTGCATGCAGGTATCACACATCCATGCATACACTGTAGCCCTGGCAGGTGCTATGTGCTGGGATGTTGATCGACACAGTGCTGTATGTGTACACACACCGCTATCCCATGCACATGGATATCTGCCTGAACTGATGTGGGTAACACATATGTGTACATACATTGCCCGCTGCCACCCACATGTCTGCTGCTGCACTACACACCGCCATCCCTCCCTGTGTGAATGTGGTGTTGGCCTCAGCAGAGGTATCCGTGTATGGGGACATGGATGTTCACATAGCAGGCCCACTGATGGTATCGCCGATCTGACCATACACATATGATGCACCCCTCACACATACGACCCATTCATATTGTTGTTCACAATGGTGACACGGCTATATTGCTATGCCGGAGCCATTCACAGACATACATACACAGAGGCATGCACGCCCATCTGTGTCATTGGCGGACTATTGGTGTGGTTTGGCACCTAACGTGTTTGACTGCAGGTGGCGAGACCTACTGTGCACATGTCTACATGGTAGGCCTGTTCTACGGTAGGCATCTGTGATGTGCTGTGCACATCTCATACCTGCACATTTGCTTGTTGTCCATCGGTCCACAGGCCAGTGGTGGGACATACAGGGATGTTGCGGAACATATGTACATGCGACCCTGTACAACTGTGACGCTTAGCCTCTCAGATGCTCATGTGTCGTGGACGTGAACACCGCATACACACATGTGGTTGTGGGCCGTCCATACCCATCTCCACCTGTGGGTTGCTATCATCCCACACACACCTTGTACTGTATGTTCAGGCTATGCAGCTATGTGGGGCTTGTGTGCATACAATACGATACTATGTGCCTTTGCACCCATCACAGACATTGTCACACAGGTACACCGGTAGCCATACACATCGCAGATTGTTGTCAGCATGTCACATGTGGTACACACCTAACACATCTCCTGCGGGACATGGTACTCTGTATGGGCATGTCCAGTAGTGACATACCACAGCTACCCCTACATGACGGCTATGCAGGACATGTCTGTGTACATCTACTGTGACATATACACAAGCAATGCCCCCTACCTACATCACATGGTACTACCTGTGGAGTATGTGTGTCTGCATCCATGCTATGGCCATAGATGACAATTGTACATCTATATGTGCAACATACCTCAGTGGGAGTTGTCATGAGCACATGTTCCATGTGTCAATGCATTGTTTGTGTCTGTTGGGCAGTCATTGTTGTGCATGGTTTACATGGCTGACATAGTGTACTGTGTCTGATTCCAGGTACTTCATTGGGCTACCAGCATTGTACATTTCTACAGCACATTCCAGCCATCATGTAGCCAGCTTAGATGACAGTGGGAGGTGTTCCGCCATGTGCACATATGTCACACGGTACAAGGGTGACTGACACACATTGTCGGACTGGGTTCTGACTGCTGTGGATGTGTGTACCGGTGTTGACAACCATGACTGCACCAGATGGTGTCTTCTGGATGTGTGACATTCACAACAAACACCCACATTCACATAGCAGCACATCGTCCACGACAATTGACATTCCTGCCTGAACACTGTGTACGGTATGTTTGTATGACCACTGCATATATCACTGGTGGCCACCAGCATGGCTGCCTACAACAGCAGTGTGTATCCTGTGCAAACATGGGTTACACCAGTCACACCACACCTGTGCCAGCTGGCCCTGTAGTGGGTGACAGTGCAGTTCCATTCATCATGTAACAGTATACATCGTGCACCAGTATGTTGCAGACATGTGAACGGCTGTGCTACTCAACATATGCACACATGACACATCACCTGGTACACCGTGTCTGCCTTGCCACCTGCTATTGTGACCACCCTGTGATGACATTGTACGCCCACATGGACGTGGACATGTGATGGCTCAATGGTGAATTAACCGTCCAGGTGTGTGTCTAGCCAGGTGTCCAGTAGCCACTGGTCTGCATGCAGGGATAGTCTACATTGGCCTACTCTGTCACTGGGACTGTTGACTATGGTCATACTGTTGTTATGCAGGCATGTGCTGTTTGTCCAGTCTGATAGTCGTGTTGAACCACACTACCGTGGCACACATGACGGTGGACATCTGGCTAAGGTGTGCAGCCCACATGTACATCTTCTCATGCTATGCTGCCTGTGCAGCGGTGTCACATGTCTGCCTCTGGCAGGGCTGTCACAGGTAGGCACAGCATGCAGTGATGTGTGACAATGCTTACACCCTCCACTGTGCTGTACAGTAGCACTGCACACACAGTACAGCACACATGTCATTTATCTACGGTGCCTGGGACCTGCCTCCATGCCCTACACGGCACACCTGCCAGTCCAGATTGTACACAGATCATACCTCCCAGTCACATACCTGGACTGCAACACACACAGGTGGGTGGTTCCCACACCACACCGTGATTTACACACATACTGTATTTTCCCATGACACATTGCATCATAGGTAGTCCATGTTCAGATACCCATGTTTGTGGCCACTACACACATTGTGACACGCGACAGTGCAGACACTGTACACCACAGGTTACATGCCAGTCGGGTTGGCATGCTGTACATTGCACCTGGGACAGTTGCTACTGCTATGTATTGCCAGCAACACGACCTTCCCTAGTATGGACTCCCACGTACCACACATGCTTGGCCATGCAGTACGCATAGCTGGGTGACACATTACACGACACATACCATACCTGCACTACCCTCAGCATGCACCAAACCTCCATGTGTCTGTATGCTAGGCCTACACACCTCGGCCCTCTGTTTGCTGAACATCCATGCTTACCATCCCTGCTAGCCACACCCTAAGCACACAACCATAGCAGCATGCATGGTACATACACACTACAGCCGGTATTACTGACATCCACTGACAGAGGTAGTTGAGGGCATGGCACCCCGTCCGATGGACAGTCTATGTGCCTATGCCAACAGTGATCACAGTGCACTTCTGCTACATTTACACACTGGTAGGGACCATGCTATTCCACACTGAGACATGGTGGTGCTGGCATTTTCACAGACGCCACAGTGGTATTCCTGTTCCATGCACACGTGCTGTATGGGCACATGTGCAGGCTGTTGCACGGTAGTTTTGTTCACCTGTGTGTTGTGTGTCACTTGACAGTCATGGTGTGTCCTGCTGGTGCATGACATACTCCACAGCTAGCTACCTACACATGACTGCCAGACATTGCAGTGTGGGCCCTCACGCAGTGTGGTGGTATGTCTCTGCTGTTTGACTACATCCACATTCAATGCAGCATACCACGGTCATGCAGGCATTGACGACACAGATGTTGCTGGCATCCTGCCTGCCAATGGGGTACCTACCAACAATACACACTCTCACTCACTACAGGGTTCCAATCCTTGGCTGGACATTGTATTAACCCTGTGGACACATACATAGTACTGTCATGCACATGTTATGTCTGGGAACACAGTCCCAATGTCACCTCCAACCGCCGTAGTTGTTGTATCCCGCCAACCTGGCTGTTACATGTCTCTGCAGCAGCACACGACAGTGACTGCTAGCCCATTCATGTACGTTGTGCACCCTGACCACCACACTACCACATCTATCACACTACACATGGATGGTACTGCATTGCACGTATGGGGCTGCATCTCTACACCCATGACTGGGCCATTCAGTATGGCACTGGGCCACATCTTGACATACATGCTTCACACACTCAATGACTACCTGCATGCCTTTCCTGGCACCCTTGTTGGGCTTCTGTGCGCCACAGCACACCACATCCCATGCTGGCCACCTGTCATATTATTGCATGGGTGGTTGGGGTGGTACAGAGGGTATCACATCAGACATGATCCGCTCTTTGCCCTTCAGCACCATTCCACTTTATGCTATTGACAGTGTACACATCCAGCATCACATCGCACCCTATGTTTCGCATGTTACGCCATGTGCCTTCTGTACAGTTCACACAGTGGTGCAGGCATATCATGCTAACTACAACATTTCAGGGACGTGTGGCATTGCACGCTCCTCAGACATGTGGCCCCTCATGCTCAATATTTGCATACGCACACTACCTGCTGTCACACAGTACTGTACATGCCTACATGTACCACTTCTACATACCTGGCAGCATTCTAGCTCGTCCTGCTTTATGTTGCTGACACCCATACAGGTGTCAGTGTGGCAGATATATCATGTAGATATCATTGCATCAGTTACATCACACATAGTGCATACACATCACATTTGCATACTGACAGTCATGCGGTGTGTATCACATGGATACTGTCCGTATACAGGCATATCACGTTGTACATGGTTGATGTACACACACATGGCCCACATGGTGCTGTGGTTGCCATATTACACCATAGCGTGGGTACACATGTGCAGGACTACACATTTCTGGACCGTATGTCTAGCTGATACCTTGGGTGCCCTTGTACCTGTGCCATACACACATGTACACGCAGGCCGTGTTACAATGACACATGTGTGGTGTACCTTACACAATGGATACAACGTTACATGTCTCAGTATAGTCATGCTGTGCTCTCTACCCAGCTCAGACAGTTGACATATGCAAATGACAGTCATGTAACACATCTGTGCTCACCTGCATGCCACTAACACAGGGGTGTAATGTACTCTGCCATGGGCCATGTTCTCCACAGTACTGATGCATGTAGTACTCCTACATGGCGTTTGCTGTGGGCAGGGGAGTAGCAGTCCTGCATGTGTGCACACATGCCACATTGCTCAGCCCGGGCGCCTGTGTGACATCCACAGACTGGACACACACCATGCTGTGGGACATAGGTCCTGTGCACATCCCACAGGGGCACACTGTGTCACTAGTCGTGTGATAGCTGCCTTGCTGGTGGGTGACACACACCCATGGTACCACCACAGCGGACGTATTGTATAGACATGACAGTTGACATCCAGTTCTGCCGCTCAGTGGACACTACCATGGGGGTGTGTCAGTACTGTGTACATTGCACATGTGTTTACACACGGCCCTGCTGGACATCATTGTGGCACACATTGCACCTGCTATGGAACGTTTGGACATGGTCACTTGCTGTTACCTCCATTTTGGGTACCTATTCTGCTACTACATTGTCCCATATGTGCAGGCCATACATATCTTGTGTATGTATATAACATTAGCCCATCGCCCATCATGCATGCTATGCCTGTGATACTGTCTATGATTTGTGAACATATCCATCATGCCAGCTTTGCATTACACATAATTGACATAGTCGCCTACTGCGTGGGATAGGTGCACGTCAAGCACATTCCGTATGACATCGACGGTATATGCCCATGCACATGTGTGCTGTGACACTATACATAAATGTCCTATCCCCTGCTGTGGCACTTCAGTGTTGGATATCCACTGCCAACATCGGCGTGGGTGGTGGCATTGTTCTGTGTTTGCAACCCCTATGGCAGACCTGGGGTAGGGTTACCACCTGTGCCTCTTTGCAAGGGACAGTCCCTCCTTGGGCAGTTGTGTCCTGACAAATGTATCACAAATGGCAAATGTCCTGAGATTGTGGGACATCACTATATCCCATTCTTATGTAAGAGTTGCATAACATACTTATTTATGTATGTACATTCCTAACTGTTACAAGACACACAATAAGCAACTGACCTGCTACAAGACTACACATTTCATTATGCAAAAGAGTAGAGTTCTAACCTTTGTACTGACCATGGGTATGTGTCCACCTGTAACATCTGAAGTGTGTCCCGACGATTTCCCACTTTGGCCTTTTGAAAGGGTGGCAAGCCGGCCCTGGGGTTATCGCTGGTGTTTACATGTTGTCCCACTGCTGTGCACACGTTGTCCACAGTTGTTGGTATGCTGCGCGTTTTAGCATTACATATCCAACCTTCGCCACTCTGCCTGATGGACAGGTATCTTTACCTACACACACCGCTCACATACTGTACAGATTCGTCACGTATCGTATGCGTTACACACCAGTACATGTCGTGGGTTCGACATACCTTTCCGCCTTTTGTTTTGATTTCGCCTCTATTCACCTTTTTCTCTTTGTCTACTTTGTCTGCGCTCGTATGAACATACGGTTTGAATATCCAGGGGTCTTCCTTATATTCGCGTCGCCTGATGCATGTGGGTTAATCAGGCCAATAGCTGTTCCTCGGTGTGTACTTATGCGCATATCAGCGGTGATCCCCTTCCTTTCGCTCGCTACGCCGGCACTAGGCCATGGTTCTTTCCTCGTGGCCGTTGGTTATTTGCAATACCTTCGTGAGGATGGTATGTATTGTATCATGTTTGTGTGACTGCATCCGCTATGTGTGTTGTCGGGTACATTTCGCTGTGGTGTTAGCCGTGGATTGTGTGTGTTGGGTATGGTATTGTGTTCGACATGTGGGTCCCCGTGTCCTGGCGGCGCCTGTCGATGGCGTTGTGCATTCAAATGTGTTACATGGCTGTTATTTTCCTGTACATAGCGAATGCATGGATGCATGAGCCGCTGCTAGTGTTTCCCAGGAGCTTGTTGTGGGTATGCCGCTGTCATTCACTGCCTGTATGTGTTTGCTACTGTTTTAGCTGTTATCCCTTTGATATGTGCAATGGGGTATATCTGCGGATGTGGGTGACGGGTACGGTGTGTGAGTCTTGCATTTATACATACCAGATATGCTTGTGTGTGTGCTCCATCCGTGCTTGGGGAGCTGCGGGTTACCTGTGTGTTGTTCCGGGAATGTTTGTTTTGTTGATGTCGCCTGCTGTCGGTATCGCCTGCATGTGTGCGTCCAGCACGTATTCCGCCTTCACATCGGTTATATATCTGCGGATGTTCGTCCGAGCCTACCATCCATTGGCATTTTGTCGCTGATAGTTACGGTGATTGTGGTCCTATACTTGGGGCGGACTGTATGCTACCGGTAGCCTCCTATTCGTGTGCCGCTTGCTTACGTCACGGTCGTGGAACACACCGCGGTATTTACCGGACCGTGACTGTTCACGATCGGTGCCGGCATGGCACATTCGTATTTTCGCCGTACATGCCTGATGCTGTGTAACGCTGCCGACGGACCGTGTGGAGTGTACGTTATGGCCGCCATACCTACGGTCGTGGTTTGTACATGCGTCCTTTGCATCTCCTGTTTGCTATGGCCCTGTGGTACACTTTGGGACATTTGCTTTGCTTCATTTTACGTCGCCACGTGCATAGCCACTGAGGAGATGTCGGTACTACTTTGTGGGTACTGCTGTACATACGCCTATGGTTCCTGTACTGTATGCCTACGCCTGTTATTACACTCCAGCTGTGACATGTCACCTTCATACACAGTTTACACTGGCACACACATTACACACACACAGCGGAACACACGACAACCTCACCTCACACATACACATATTGCCGCCATGGCTGTCAACCTTCTATTTCCGGAGTGGGGAACACACACAGTAGTAATGTGAAACACATGGGCATAATGTGGAACACATAGTAATGGCATAGTGACAACTTCAGCTAAGTAGGTCATAGGTTGATTATGATATGCTGATTTACTTACAGTGAAGAACCTTTACTAACTTACTATGAGTACATTCTATTTACCAGGATGTCATTTATATACATTCCTAACAATGGTTGTTTGAGAGACATTTTCAATGTGGAACTTGGAGGAACTGCGAGGAACATGCACTGTTTTACACCCCAGATGAGGTACGTTCCTCATAATGTCGTACACTTCACTGGTATGCTTTCCGCTTCAAGACCGACGGTTGGACACAATCCCTACGTTGGCGTCATCGCCGGTGGCGGCGTGTATCTCCGCACTCATGTCCTATGGATATGACACGCACATATGTAGGGTTGCCACCTTTTCAAATGGCCAAGGTGGGACATTTTAGTACGACGTCAGGTTTTGCATGCCAACACATACCCACGGCCATTACAGAGGGCAGCGATTCACTTTTTGACGGAATACAAAGCTGTAGCATTACAGTTGCTTATTCTGTTTATTATCATATTTAGATGTTTCTTCTACAAAATAACTGTTTTCTGCAACTAATAAAGTAATTATGGGAAATGGTTTTGTCCTACAATCTCAGGACATTTGCCATTTTGTCATTGTTTTTGCAGGACACAACTGCCCAAAGGTGGACTGTCCCTCACAACGTGGGACAGGTGGTGACCCTACACATATCCCGTTACTGTACCGTGGACCGGTGACCATCCCGACACGCGGATATGTATTGCTGCAGGTTAACATTTCCATGGCTGGCGTTACCTGCCCTGCCCACCCTCCAGGATGATCGGGTTGTCGGTCACTATGTTTAATATGTGGTGATTTCGCGTCTTACTTATCTGTGACCTTGCATCCCTGGGTTCCATATTACCCTGTTGTCCTTTCTATCTGTGTATGCGTACATATATTTCTACATGTGTACTGATATGTATTTCCGTATCTGTGTATGCAAATGCGTACATGTGTGGTCGACTTGCGGCGATAGTGGCAGCATATGGCTACGCCGTGTGCTGTTGAACCGCGGCGTTGAGGTGTTGGCGTTCCATGCTCTGCTGACTATTGGGTGTGCAGTGTTTGGCGGTGCCTTTGTTGGAGTCACACATACGTCCGCATACGGTACACATTACGGGCGGACATGTTTGTGTGGCGCCCATTTTACTGTGTGTGCAGGTCAGGAGGTGTCAGTCCATGGGGCCTACACTGTCAAAGTATGTGCTATGTTCCCTCTTTGCCAGGGCGTAGGCATATTGGGTACGCCTCTGTCTACCTACTGGGGCTGGCTCAGTGTGTCCGTGGCGCCGCACGCCCTGTGCCTGTGCTTGCCCTGGCAGTTGTGGCGGGCTTGGTGGCCCTCCGGCATTATGTCCCTGCAGCAGCTGTTTCCGCAGAATCATATTGTGTAGCATACAACATACTATGAATATGTGGGCACTTGTGCCTGGAGAGTACTGCAAGGCTCCACCGGATGTATCCAAGCACCGGAACCGTGATTTCAACATCCCGAACACACGCCCTATGATTATTCTCGCTTGTGCGTGTGCCTCATTATGGCGTTCTTGCATGTGTGTGTGTGCATTTCTGATGGGTGTCATCAACCACGGCTCCAGTGCGTAGCCAGCATCCCCCACAAGGTGACCTTGTGTGATGTCCCCACTGGCGAATACCTGATACAGCTGTGAGGCATGCCAGATATGGGAGTCGTGGTAGCTTCCAGGGCTGCCAGCACACACATCCATGATAATGCCCGGCGCATTGCACGCCACCTGGCAATTGATGGAGGGGTATCCCTTGCGGTTTATGTAGCGTCTACCCTGCTCCCCAGGTGGTGACTTGATTTCTATGTGCGTACAGTCTATCGCACCCAGGACCTCCGGGTATTGTGCCACACGGTGGAAGCGCATATTGCTAGCCAACTCCTCCTGAGATGTGGGGAACTTTATGTGCTCATGGGCATGTGTTAACATGGCATCCAGGAACTGGTGTAGTACCCTGGATGCTGATGCCTGTGAGATGCCCATTATGTCCCCGGTGGGCCTTTGAAAGGTACCTGTAGCCAGTATTCGCAAGCTCACACATACCTTTGTGTCCACTGGGATGGGCTCCCTTCTGTTGTCTCTTGTTGTCAGCCGCCGGCACAGCTCCACTATTTGCTGTAACGTGTCCCTGTCCACCCTGTAGCGCTCTACTATCTCCAGGTCTCGCAGCCCCTGGTAGGTCACCCTTGGTCTGAACACTCTCCTTCTCCTGTGAGGCCTACGGTAGTTGTCGGCACCACCCTCCGCAACTCCGCCTGTCTCTGCCACATACCTATGCATCACGCCACGGCGGCACCCAGCATATACATGTTAAAAGTTCCCGTCTGTTTACACCCCACGGTGCGGCGTTTGGGAAATCGCGCTGTGTGTTGTGCATTCACATTTATTACTGTTGTGCTGTATACGCGGTGATGTCATTGGGTGTGTCTCTGCGGCCCTATCCATGGATTATTTCCGTGGTTTTACGCTTGCAGCTGCAACGGTACTGCCTGTAGTGTAACATTACAGTTGCCTGCATTGCCTTCGCCTGGCATCTTACATTACTGCATCCTGCACGCACATGGCATATGATGCATTTTATCTGCGGCCGCAGTTATGCTACCTCTGTACTTGGCTGTGCTATTTCGGTTCTTTGCTCTTTGCATTTCTACTACATCCCCTATTATCTTTGCTCTCATATGCCTCCCTTTCCCGTTCTGCAGGAGTCTGCATGCAGACTTATCAGCTGCCGGGCGCTTGCCCTTCCTGCATTGATTGGTGTTAATTGCTCGTTACGGATACATTTACACTGCTTCCGCATTTCCTCGTATTCTCCGCATTACCTTCCTATATCCCTGGTTGTTGCCGGTGAGGCCGTCACATGACTGGTTTCGGGAACGTAGTCGTCCCCTCGCACATGCATTTGTACGCGCATTCTGTACTGTCAGCGCATCTATTTCCTAACACGCCAGTCATGATGCTGTAATATGCATTGTACAGCCCAGATTTGCTGTCCTCCAATATCCTTCCTCCTACAGTGGCACACCCCTGTGTGGTTGACATGTATCTCGTGTAGGCCACTCCTCGGTGTAGTACCGCTCGCGTTTGCTCCATCCTTACGCTGGCGCCGTTTTTGCGATTCACTATTATCTGCCTCATTTGCATGGAATTGACTACTAATACCTGGTTACAGCGCCGGACACCGCCTCCACTCCTTGACAACCATTGCGCTGGGGTTGCAGCTTTACATACATACTATGGTGTGTGGTGGCTGTGCAGCTGATTTGTGTTCTAATGCTCTTTTCGGACATTATCATATTATTTCATTGCTTTACAACTTCTGTGCACACATCCCGGGGTCTGCTGTTCTTTCTACGACGTGCCATTTATGTCATTTTTACATTTTGTGCATATTTTCTTTGGACATTCTCGGTGCCTTTCCACATTGGCATATTGCACCTATATGATACCTGACTTTGACAGCCTTCCGTTACTCCTCCGGTATGTTTGGGTAAATGTAAACCGCTTTTTGGTTTACATTGCCGTGCCCTTACGCTACGCCTGCGCCACTTTGTGGATCGCTATTGCCCTCATTTGCATGGTGCAATACCGCACACAGTGTGTTTTGCATACCTACGCCGGGGGCGGGGACGGTCCGGCGCACGCCGGTAGTGCACGTGGAATTCATTCATACCTGAATCGCTAAGCAGCCATATTTGGCGTTATAACGCCGACGCTATGCTGGCGCCTGGCGCAAGGTTCATGAATCCCGGGGCAAGACTTGTTTTTAATAAGACAAACGCAAAGCTTTCAAGCATAAGCTCTTTTTCAATGCATAAAATAGCTAGGTTAATGGTCACAATAAATATTCAAATCAGCCAATGAGAATCAACCTTCAATTACATATTTAAAAAGTCACAGACATAATTAACCCATTCCTAGCCATAAGATAAAAACAAGACCATATAAAACATACAGATACATATAGCCTGGTCATTACAACTACTAATTAATACATATTTATATTTAAGAATCAGTTTTAAACTGTTTTGAGAATTCAGTCCTGGATACACAGAATCTCAAAAATAGTCTATCCATTTACATTCTGCAAGCTCAGTCTGAAGTCTGATGTCACCACCCTTATACCTACATTTACAACTTAAACTACTCGAAATTTAAAGGAATGTGTATCACCTTTTAACTGAATGTGTTTAAAAAGAGCATTATTCACAACTTCTCTCCGAATCTCAGAGACGTGAGATCAAATCCTTTGTTTTAACTTTAGGTTAGTTTTACCTACATAAAAACTTGAACATGCAACACAATTAGCCAAATAAGTCACATTCTCTTTTTGACAAGTAGCAAAGGTTCTAAATTCAAAAGTAACACTAGAAATAGGATGTTTGAATACTAAATCAGTATTAATAACATTACAATAGCTGCACTTATGACAGGGATGTGTTCCTTTACTATTCAATGATAGCTTTTTTATATTGAGGCATATCTTTATAACACAGAAGCTGTTTCAATTTTTTTTGTGCAAAATTTGGTTTAAAACCTATAAATTTTTTAATTTCACTATTAGAAGTAAGAATAAGCCAATATTTATTAATAATCTGTTTAATACATTTTGTATGCCTGTTATATTTCATAAGATACCTAACAGGTCTTTTCTCATTTAGCCTATTAACTGTAGTTACTAAATCAGATCCCAAGTATGGCTGCCCTATATCAACACATCTATTGATGGCTTCATCTTTCATAACATCCAACAATTCTGAATCATATCCTCTTCGACTAATGTCCTTACTCATGACTTCTAAGTCTTGCAAAAATGCATCCTTAGTATTAACCTACTTGCCTGTAGAAATTGACTATACACAGTACCTTTAAAAATATAATTTGGATGCATACTCTGAGACTGCACGTATCTTGTAGCCTGCACATCCTTTTTAAAGATAGTAGTGTCAAAGCATTCATCAGATAAACTAACAGTGATATCCAAAAAAATTAATTTTTAAATTATCATAGGTTAAATCAAACACCAAAAATTCAACATTGCTATGTAACCAATTGACAAACAGCTTCAAATTCTCAATACTATTATTCCACAGCAAAAAAATATCATCAACACAATGCCTGTAAAACACCAAATCAGTGTTCCTATAAGTTAAAGGATTAATAGTGTCAAAAATATATTTTTCTTCCCATCTAGCTAGAACCAAGTTGGCATACGTATTGGCAACGGGCGTACCCATTGCTACGCCAACATGCTGATGGTAATATTCATGATTAAACAGAAAAACATTGTTTTGTAAGACAATTTCAAGAATGGAACATAGAATTTCAGTTTTGCAAGATGTAAAAGTACTGTGCTTATTCAAAAACTCTCTAATATACTGAACACCTATCTCATTTGGTATTACAGTAAAAAGTGACTTGATATCTAGTGTTCCCAGCAATAAACCATTCAAATTTGCTCTATCAAACCAGAATTTCAGAGAATGCAAAAAATCATTAGTGTCCTTAATAAAAGCAGAACTAAACTTCAGAAAGGGTTGAAGTTGATACTCTAAATATTTTGGTGAGGCAAAAGTCGCCCATTTACCTCTGACAACTATAGGCCTCATGGGGGGAGTGTTAAATGTTTATGTAGCTTTGGCAGCCTGTATATAAATGGTATCACAGGCTGAATAACATATAAATAATTATATTCATCTGGGCTGATGTCTCCATCCATCATAGCACTATGTAGAAATTCTTATAAATAAGCCCATTCACATCTCTAATGTTAACTATTTTAAACACTTTAGAATCAAATAGTAGTTCATACATTAAAGTATTATACAATCTATTACCCAGCACTACAACTTTACAACCATTATCTGCAGATTTTATTATTATATCATCATAAAGACATAAATTCTTCAAAGCATCTCTTTCTTCTGATGTAAGACTATAAAACCTTGTGGCAATATTATTACTAAAGAACAACTCATATAATTCTACTTCACACATTTTTAGGAATGCTTTAACTGTAGGAGTATGCATAGATACAAATGTACTAGATCTCTTAACTTTATTACCCATATCCTCAGAACTATTTTTAAATAGAAGTTTGAGATCTAAATTATGAGCAAATAATCTTAACTCTGTTAATTCTTCACTTATATTCCCTTCAGTAGCCGGAATAAAGCTCAGCCCTTTATTTAAAACAGATAACTCAGTGGAAGGAAATACCCTTTCAGATAAGTTAACTACATTGCAAATGTTCAAGTCACTATAGCCCAACTCCGAGTAACCGGGCCTACCTTGTTTACACTTTGTTTCTTGTGAGAGTCTATATGCCCTTCTTGATTCACCAGTGTAGTTTGCTGAATAGGGGTACAAACTCTGCTTCTTCCACTTGTTTGTTCTTGCACCTTTATCGGTAACTGAAGATAAACTCGAGCTGTCTCTAAAAAAATTAGTAGTTGACGCATTTCCAAGCTCAGACACATTTCAGTTACTTGAACTCTCACAAACAACAGAGACAGGTTGAGTTATTAAAGAATTCTCATTTTCATTAGAAAAAGAGTCAAGATCCACAACTGCGGAACTGCATTTGGTGTAATTAGAAGTTGTAGCTGTTACCGCAGGTCGCTCTCCAGGCTGTTGTGACTCAGATTATGATGTATTTGGCTTATTTGTGCCAGAAGGCATGGCTATGCGATTCGTAGTCACCGCATTGGTCAACATAGCTAGTTTATTCATCATTTTCCTCGGCCAGGAGAATATCTGTTGAGTTCTAACATCATTAAGGTCTCTCAGTATTTTACGCTTTTTTTGCATCATAAGTTTTTCTTCAAAAACATGTATACGATGAATCATCTCATTATATTCAACAGAAATGAGTTGAAAAAAAGAAGAAGCTAACAGTTCATCTTCCATAAGTTCAATTTCCTTTTTCAGGTCTTTCTCAACATCACAAAAAAAGTCGTTCATTAAGCCCATATAATCCGCGCTTAGTTTAAGATTTAACTCTTCCCATTTTTGCAGAAAAACAGTATATTTATTGCCATAAGTAGGCATTTTAGTTATACGCAGCCCTCTTGGAGCAACACCAAGTTCAAGGTAAGCACAAAAGCTGTAGCGCTGCCACTGCAGCCTTTTAAACTGCTCAGTCTTATAAGTTAAGGTCTTAATTTTCATAAGAAGCTCACCTTTTTTGTCATCTCGCACTTCAGAGGTAACACTAACATGTTCATTTGAAGTGTTACTGGTATAAAAAGCCAATAATGGGTTCTTAGTCATATTCACTATCTCACAAAGTCTTTTGGTAGGCACTCAACCAGCATCAACCTTTAATTACATATTTAAACAAGTCACAGACATAATTAACCCATTCTTAGCCATGTAAATTTTGAGTAGTTCAAGTTGTAAATGTAAGTATAAGGGGTGGTGACATCAGACTTCAGACTGAGCTTGCAGAATGTAAGTGGATAGACTATTTTCAAGCTTCTGTGTAGCCAGGACTGAATTCTCAAAATAGTTTAAAACCTATTCTTAAATATAAATATGACTGTATTAATTAGTAGTTGTACTGACCAGGCTGTATGTATCTGAATATTTTATATTTATCTTATGGCTAGGAATGGGTTAATTATGTCTGTGACTTTTTTAATTATGTAATTGAAGGTTGATTCTCATTGGCTGATTTGAATATTTATTGTGACCATTAACCTAGCCATTTTATGCATTGAGAAAGAGCTTATGCTAAAAGCTTTGTGTTTGTCTTATTAAAAACAAATATTGATGTTGTATTCCTAGTTTATTTTTGTGAATGTGATACACAGAATGGGAAATAGGAGACCCCCAGCAACAGAATACCAAGGAAAGTTATCTGCTTATTCCACACTTTTTCTGAAAAAGAATGGCTTGTGGTAAAAGTGATGCAATTTAAAATCTACAGATGTGAATAAGCATAATTTAAAGATCATCGGAAATGACTTAGAAGAATTCCATAACAAAAATCTTTCTTTCAGGGTTATTAGATTTGCATCTATATCATAACATCGCAAACTGAAAATATTGAACGCTCACAAGAGCGAAAATGCTGAAACTCGAATTCTGTATTGTTGGGGGCTGCTCCCCCCGACACCCCCTGCTAAATATATATTCCAACTCCGAGATCGCACTACAGTGAGGAAAGTGCAAATATCCCAATCTTCACTGTACTGCGATCTCAAAAACCGACCCTTGACTATTCGGCACTTTCGCTGTTGTGCCATTCGACATTTTCACTTTGTGATAAGATGATATAGATCCATTAGATTCAAGGTATGAGTTCAAGGCATAACGTTATGGGCGGTCCATTCTACATAGATGATAATTTTGTGGAGGGACCAGAGAAAAACTGTTTGCCTCCATGTCAGAAAATATTAGTTTATAAACCTTTAAGTGCATTCCATCAAGCCATACCTATAAAAAAACATTACATTTGATCTCACTATATGCATTATATCTGAAATGCCTAGGGAGGACAGAAGTAATACATAGCCTGCAATGTACCAGTAATAATGGGGACAAAGGCAGGAGTAAAGTGACAATGTAAACATAAATGAAGACAAATGGAGAGGAAGGATAAAAGAGAGAAACAGGAAATATATGAGACCGTTCAGAGTACTGGATGACTGGATCATAAGAGAAAAGACAGTTATCAAAGAAGTGGGCAGAAACAAAGGGCAGAAGAAAGAGGTTTCTGACTATAACTGATACATCTCTACTCTGCAGGAGTTCTGAGTTTGATTCCCACAGCTTCTGTAGTGTGATCCTAATCCAGTCACGTAACCAGACAGTGCTCTACTCCAGTTAACAAACTTATATTCCTTGACTTTTTGCTGCTCCCGCTATTAATTCTTATCAGATGAACTGAGGCATCCAAAATGTACTGCATCACAAGGGGTTGTGGGACAAAAGACTAAAACAAATGTTCTCTCTTGGAGGATTACCATGAATTACTACGGACTAGCTTCCTTCTAATTTATTTACTTTTATTTATTTTATTTGCTACCTAGGTAGGTGGTCTCAACATAAAACCATTTTCAGTCAAAACTGAGGTCAGAGGCGTAAATATTCATTGTTTGGACAAATTCATTTGCATTCTGTTAGGCTGCACTTAGTTAGGTTTCTATGACAACTGATGGTACATATATTAGCAATGGTAGCAAAGCAATGCATAGTGATAGTAAGCCAAGGAGTACACCACATAGAGCTAAAAGCATGAATACACACCGAACATACCAGTTACTTTCTATCAAGAAGTTTAAGAATACAGTTATTATTAGTAGGACAAATATAGAAAATACAGTAGTGACTTTAAGAGATACCATAACTAGACAGTTTACATACAACTAAATAGTAAAGGAGTACAGTTGTTAAGAAAGATTAAATAGAGGTGATACCAGTTTAGAGAAGAACAGCAAAGGCTACAAGCACAAGTGAGAGGAACAGACAAAAGAGTGATACATTAGTTTTAGCTATTCTAAGATGAAAGATACCATTGACTGCAATTTTAATTTTCTCAGATATCTATGAGAAAAAAGATTGGTTTCATAAGTGTGATATTCCCAGAATGCATTGCTGAAGCAGGCAGTACTCCTTTTTAGGAGGTATGATAGATAAAATCCATAGTTGCTTACTTACAAATAAAAGAACGCTGGTAAGAAAATAAATTGGAGAGTGGCAGCAAGATTCTCTGAACAGCATTCCAAAAAATGAGAAAGTGCTTTCTCTGATGATGAAAGTTTTATAAATGGAAATAAAGAGCAGAATGTGACAATGCACGGCAGAGGAAGTAAGTGGTAAACCTCACAGTCTCCCTCTCTAAAATGTAGGACATATAAATGACTTTTTGCAATTTTTGAGCCAATAAAACCAGGGGAGAAAGTGAGTAAAGACATTTGGGGGGGGGTGGCACTGCATCATATTATCCTTGATGGTAAAGAAGTGTACTACAGGTAAGAATAAGGGTATTAAATGGCAGTGTTATGAAGCTGAAATCTAAAATGGACTGCTGATGGTGCATGGCAAATCCTGGTCTTGGAAGAGGCGGGGAAAAACTGATATAGGTCCAAGGAATTATGTGACATGTAGACCCAGGGATAGTGACAGCAAGGGCTAATGTTTAAAGAAAAAACAGGAGTATGACTCAAATGAGGTATAAAATTAGGCTTAGACAATACAGATGGTAACTGGTGTACATAATACACACTGTTTAACTTAACCCTAATCTGGGTTGGTGAAAGTCACAATGTGTATAAGCAAGGTGACTGAGAGATAAGTGAGGGTGAGTGGTGAAAATATTGTAGCTATTTGGTGTCAATAAACAGTCAGAGCAGGAAAAAAGAAAGGAAAGGGATGCCTAAGGAAAGGGGGAGAGGTAATAATGGGCCCTGCCCCATACTACAGGCAAAAACAGGGAGAAGGACCAAGCCATGATTAAATGCAGATTATTAAGGGAACGGAAAACCTTCCACAAGCAAGGCCTTCGTGCCAGCATGAATGACAGAGGTGTAAGAATGGGTGAGTATTGTAAAGTAAAGGTGCACAGCCAGCCATGGAAAGGAAAGAAGATGGTATGAAATGATGGCAGGGGCTAAAGACAAAAGAAGTAGTAGTCGGTTAGAAGGGACCAGTAAGAAACAACAGTAGGGAGATCATACAGTAAGAAGGCAGGGCTACTAAGGACATCTGTAAAGGTGAGATAAGCAAGCAGTATGCAAGGAGATAGCCACTAAACAATTTTAAATACTATCATTATTTTCAGCATTCTTAAGTATAAACTATAAAAGCATTAACACATGCATTCCATTCCTACAAAAAATAGAAAGCAGAATATTTACAACAATGTAGAAAAAAAGGTGTGCGACTGATACACCATCTGTTCTTGTTTCACAGGCTGACAATGTGCAGTCTTCACTCATGCACACATATCTTTGATCAATAGTGTAATACCCTTATTTATTCCAGCATGGTCTGGCAGAGAAGTTGTTTCACCAAGAAGAACTCAATGTTAATGTACGTACAAGATTGTCATTCCCAACAGTAACATTACAATTCAATTTCCATATATTATAGTCTGTGTATTATCTCAGAACTCTATTATTTAACTTTTGTGGGAACAGAAATCAAGACTGTTCTCTTGAAATGTGTCACTCATCTAACACTCCTCCACTCTTGGTCATAAGTCTAACATTTCTTTATCTACCACACATATACTAAAGCCACAATTATTTTGTTTTCAGTTACATGCTATTGCACAAGCATGAAAGAAAATGGACAGAACCGGAGGTACAATTGAACATATAGTTAGCAGTCAGTCTTTCCATTCATGAGGATTACCTGACAACAAGTAATATACTTTCTCAGTACTGTTAACATCTGCTAGCTCATATGCTGGGATGCTTTTTCATCCTGTCATCTTATTTTTGGTCATTTCTCATTTCCATCTAAGAACTGACAGAAAACGTGTAAATAGTTCATTGCAATTACAGGAGTCTTTGAGTCACAATACTTTAACAACAATTAAACAAATTAAGTTCAGGTAATAAATTACACTACAACAGCCTGCAACACTAAAAAACAATATAACTTGCTTCCATTTTGTTCCTGCAGATAGTCTTCATGAAATCTCGCTCTTCTTTGATCCATCAAGGCAAGCAAAGTGTGACACTAGGAATCTCTGCCACAATTAGCACAATTTCAACCCACCATAGTTTTAAAATAATAAACTTGTTTTCTTTAAATTAAACTGTCCAATATTTTGTCCTCTAAACTTTAAATATGTTTTCCCCTCACTCCATCCTCCATGACCACATCACTTCCAAATGTATTTATTCATAACAGTTTGATTTAGTTGTAGATCTAGAGTGTATTAAAACATCCTTACAAACTACAGTCAGATATTCCCTATGCACACTTAGGGGACTTATTGATTCTCCCATGCTACATTGCCTGCTATTTTCATGTCACTACTGAGTGACTGATCTTTTACGTTTAAACTCCCATAAACAACTATTTATCACCAAGAGGAATCAAAACTCCACATATAATTATTTTAAGTAATATTTTTTAACCAGAGACTAAACCCTGCATCTCAACTAATTCTGGTTTTGCATAGGTATGCATACTAAATCACTTTCACATTACCTTATCTTCTTCAATTAAATGGACCTCATATCTGAGATTCTGTTGCATCTAACCAGCTCCAGCTTATGGAAATCTTCTATATCACAAGGATGCACTACACCATGTTCCTGTCCATCACCTGTCATATTAGTAACACAGCAATGTATTAACTCACAAAGGGACAGAAACTCTTCCACTTGAAGCAAAAGACTTTTAGCCCATCTGTACCCTAAATGAGGGGGAATTATTCCCTATAAGATGAGAACCCAACAGCCATTTGTTACTATTAGCATCAAGTTAGACACCAAGTTAGACCATCATCCAATGTAAGCTGGGACCACTAAGCTTACCTTTTGCCCTTTTTCATCTGTTTTATATGCTGCTAACGTTGTCAGGCAACCTATGCACGTTCATTTTTTTCATACCTGGAATCAAAAGTGTGATAACATAACTATGCCCTGAAAACTATCTAGCATTAAACTATCTTCAGCATTGTCAGAAATTAAACTAATAAGATTTTATTTCTAATGGTAATTACAATATCAGGTGTTAAAAAACATGTACACCAGTTTGCTATAGAAACCCAGTAATACATTTCAACTTAAATGAGACTTATTCTCCTCCTTCCCAAATCACTGGTGTGTATATATATATATATATATATATATATATATATATATATATATATATATATATATATATATACTATCACAATAAACTTTGCTAATGCAATGTTAGAAGAAATGCAATAGTTTCTTGTTTTGGATTGCCTTGATTCCATTGTTCAGCTGTTATTCTGTTGTGTTCTGGACACTAGCATACCCTCCATGATAGGCAGAATAGGCAAAACAATCAGCCCCTGCACTGAAGGTTAACTTCCATCATGTATTACATATGTCATCAATCATGGGAATAAATAAATTATGCCTACAAACAGTAGTTATCATGCTCATAAAGTCCAGTGTGCCAACATAAACCTGATAAGCTACACTTTTTATGGTTTGTGTTCACTACAAAAAAGGCAGATCTGACAAGTTTAACCATATCTGGTGATGCTATGACCACTTTCCTGTAATCACAGCACTTGAAACCTTTCAGAGCTATTCTTCCATCAGATCCTCTGACAACTTTTCAATGGCATCCATATTTACTTTTTTTAATACAAATCACATTACCCTGCTCATTGCTTTTATCTATACCTCCCCATTCCCCACATGATGCACCTGTGATCCTCTGGCTTATCTTGACACCCCATATGCTCTCCATGAGTATCCCTGTAGTTCCTTTCTGGCAATCCCTGGTATACTTGTTCAGTGGAGGGCCCTTGACAAATGATGTCATTGGTCTTGTTGTGCAATTCTTAAAGAGCCGATGTGGAGTATTAGACTGGTTAATGGGAGCCATCATACCGAAGTGCTGGTCAGGTTCTCTACCAAGAGGAGTGATGTGCAATTATATCCCCATGCCTAGTGTGTGCATCTGCTCAGCATACATGGGATATCATGTCACTCACTCTATTAGATTACAGTTAGCCTGTGAGTCTTTTGGTCCCCACCAGAGGTTGCACAGGCAGTGATTCCTTACCACTCTTCCCTCCCCAGGGATAGTAGACATTGCTGTCAGCTGTTAGGATTTAGACTGCATAGTATAATTTATGAAAATTGGTCTTATTATGTGTTGTTGCTCAGGAAAATTTGCTCTCCCAATCTCTATCTCTACTTGTTGCATAAGTCCATTTTCTAAATCAGGTCTCTGGCTGCACACAGGGGTATTTTGCTTCGACACCATAAGAATATCCAAAGGAGCACCATTTCCTTTTTCTTTATTATGAAAAATATCACATCTATAGGGAAACAACCTTCAACTGAGCTGGATATATCACCTTGAACTTAATATACCTTAAATGACATTTACATATAATTTCAGGGACTCAAGCTTGCAGTTTGAATAGAATAGTCATTATCAGAAAAAATGTTTTGTTCCCACCATTGCACACTTTATCTGACCATTAAAGCTGGGATAAAACCTATTTCTTTATGTACCAATATTTAAATTGTACTAATATGTTTTGAACTCTCACTGCTACAGGACCAGATACTGTAACCAATGAGCACTTTCCAGGCTGATACTGCTGAGCAAAAAAACAGGTATGTCTGCCAATGTATCCTTCATAAACATCATGCAGTACAGATCTTCTAACCTCATTAAAATACCACGAGCACACAGATCACAAACAGATTCTCAATCCTTGTTTTATCTTGTTGTTACTCAAGTTTAGCAAAAAAACTGTTTCCTCAACAGTTAATTCTTATCTTTCTATGTGAAGATTGCACCCTGATCATGCCACATGAAGGTTTTGAGTTTATCGCTGATCTTTTTAAATTGAACTAATATTGTGTCTTAAAAAACTTTAACAGTGCAGTAAAAGCAGTGATCTCAACACCTTCTCTGATATCAGTGTCTTCTATATTTTTTCTAACATATGGGCTACTAAAATGTACAGCTATAAATATTCTAAAAAAATATTCAGTATTTTGCCACTTGTACCACTTTTCTTAACCTACATCACACAATCTAAAATGTAAAGGTTATTTTGTTAAATGGTGCAGATTAGAAACTTTTATTGTCAGTTTATAACTTATAGTGATGGGATGGATGGGGACACCTATCTCTCACTGAAGTACTACAAGATGTCCACTAGCCCCATACATTTTGGATTGCTCAGCATGAGGATGGGGTTTGCCGCTGTGCATATGTTAATTTTGGAGAGACTAAATAGGGTTCTTCTCAGAGTTAGAAATACCTTTGCTGTGTTTGCACAAAGTTTAGGTTTGACTGCAACTGGAATAAAATATAATAATTAAGGACTGGATAAGTTGTGGCTAACATTATGGAGTACAGATTAAGGACATGAAGGGAATGAAATATGTATGGATAGAAGTTTATGAATTTTGGCAAGAAATCAGAGAAGAATTGCTATAACTTAATCTAGTCCATTAAGAAACTGATAGATAATATTTGATGAAATGATGTTCATTAGTAAGCAGGAAACACATTGTGAGGATGGTAATGTTTTCCTGTTTATTACATTTTCCATTATATCCCAGGTGACCTTATGTCCATGAAGATTAAGGCCCTAAGAAAACACTGAGCATGTTCATTTGAATGCCAGGGTGAGAAGCATGCTCTGCTCTGGCCAGCACAATGGGAGTGATAACTGGAATTCAGAAAGATAAGTTGTCTAAGGGAAGGTGCAAACAAAGAGACTTCACTGAAAGAATGAGTAAAAGCAGAGGAATGATAATGGGTTTAATATATATGGAGGCACAGAAGCAGAAGTTGTAAAACAAGATAAGGAAATCTGTGGGAGTTCCAGTAAATACACTGGGGAGAGGAGATAATCAACTTTACTGAGGTTTTTAAAACCCTGAGAAAGACAACATACTTTGTCAGGGGTGACAGGAGGATAATAAATAGTATGACTGACAATCATGTACATGGCACAAAGGGTGAGTGGAGTTAGAGAAATGGGGAATATACGGAAGATCGTTCCATTTCCACCAATTAACATGATTAAAGAAGGGAATAGAAGATGTGTCACAAAACAATGAAATGAGCAGAGGGGGTAAGTATGACTTTAAGGAGTATTGAGGAAAATACATATTGTGATATGAAGGCAAATAGATCTAAGGGTGCACTGGACAGGCTTAAAAGGGCCTGATGAATAAAGAAGGCACTGGGGTGGTCTGATGCAGAATATAAGGAGGTGTGGGAGAGTCATTTCAAGAAAAAGCAGAGTTAAGATTTTAGACCATTTAACAATGATATTCCACAGATGGTACATAACATCACTAACAGAGTGATAGCCAAAAAGGATTAAGGAATATGAAAAAGGACTTGCTGGAGATGTGGAATATGGGAACCATAGGTAACACACATTCTTAGAATGTGAGGAAGAAACCCCCCTACACCAGCTGGCAGAAGATTGGGTATCATCTTTTTGATGATGATTTTATACTGTTGTCAGTTTTATCATTTCCAAAAAAAGGAGGAAGAAGGTAGAAAAAGCCATAAAAATGTCAAGTTTTGAATTTGGGGGTTGGTGATAAAAATCCTACTGGATGATAACCAAACTGTATGATAAATAGGCAAACACCATGATGTTTAGACAGCAGTTAAGAATGAATCCTGATGTTGGATCTCTAGGAAAATATGGAAGCAAATGTTTTGACTTGCAAAAAGAACAAGGAGAAGATGAAGCTAAAATCTGGACCTAAATTGTACAGTAAACATTAAGCTACCATGCATGACGACTGCTTTAATATACACGAATAAAGGAAACTAAAAAATATATAACAGTTATTCTTTAATGATTTTGCCTATTCAAATGCCTACACATGGGAGTGTTTCAAGAGCTTTTATTAGAACCATATCAGCTTTGTGGACTGTTAGACATTCATCAAAATCAGAAGTTAATTGTTCAACAATGCAACTAGTTTTAGAAAGCAAGTCTTTTTTCACAGATCCAGACTGATCGTAATGCAAACACAAAAGGTCTCCCAATTGTGTATGCAGCAGTTCCATAATCGTCATTGCCACAACTTTAAAAAGTATGCATATTAAACTAATTTACAGTAAATGTCAGGATTAAATTATATTTTATTTTCTTAATGGCAATAAAAAACAATAAGCATATCAATCTGCCATTTCAGGAACCTTAACATTCTATGTCCATTTCATCTCTACTTTCCCCCTTACCCTTTCTTACCAAGCATATGTGGATTTCTTTTCTGTCACTCAGTGCAGTAGGCCATTCCAATGGTCCCCATGATCTCTGTAAAAAGGTACTTTCTGAGATCAGGAGAGTTGCTCATCCATTCTCTGTGCTGTATGGTTCCCTTCCTTCATTTCTTGTTTATCCTTTTCAGAATAGCCTTTTGCATCTCCCTGGCATGATTTCATGCCCCAGTATCATGCCATCTTTGTCTGTATTCTGGTAGATTTCTACTGATTTTTCTTTCAGAAGTATGATATCCTTTTTCCTTATATGGCTTCCATAATTGCAAACAGTACTCAACGTGTTGTCTGACCAAATTCGTTATACTGGAAGCTTTACCATTTTGCTTCAGGAATTTATCCTCCTGAGGTTACACCCCAGCATTCTGCTTGTTGTTGTCACAGCCATCAAACTCTGCTTCTAGTGGTCCAGAACAGATGTGATCAGCACCCTAAGATCCTTTTCCAGTTGTTTTTTCATCACTTACATGCCTCCCAGCTGACAATTCACACCAAGGTTGTTGTGGTCTAAGTACAGTACTTTGCACTGGTTTGCAATGAACCTCAACTGCCACCTTTCTGCCAACTTATTCAGTCTTTCCAAATCTTTCAGCAGACACTTCTCCATCCTGTACTGCTGCACCCATATATGTGTTATCACCAAAGAGGTTGATCTTGACTTTTGTTCCCTCAGATATGTCTGAAACAGACACACTAAATAGCATTTGACATAGGATAGATTCCTGTAGTACTCCACTGTTCGCTTCCCTAATTACTACCATTGTTCCTCTCATCACAACTCCGGAGTCCTACCATTCAACTGTGCAGCTTTTCAGTTCCTTATTCCTTTTCTTTGGTCTCTGCAGAAACTCATACATTGATTCATCTGCCTGCAAACAACCATCCCACTCATTCCAGGGGGTGGGCATCTGGCATTTCCAGGCTACAGAAAAAAGTCCTACAGTGCACTCATTTCTGCCTGGGTAGCCCTATTGACTTATCCATTCTCCACAGGTGAGAATCAGATGGTAAGGAGTGGGATAGCTTGCTGGTGCTGCAGAGTTGCCTGCCCATCCTCAGTTGAATGCACTCTACCCCTCAGTGGTTTCCTAAACTTCAGAGCAGTTGACCACTAGGTATGTGCTTCTGGATACACTAGAGAATCTCGAAGTACTGAAATGTAGAATTTCAATACTTCGAGACTGAATACTCGAAAGTGCAGTTATGGAAAACTGCACTATGTTGAATGCAGAAATGTCGAATCCACTATCATGGTGTTGCGTTCATGATGTGCAGTGCGGTTTGTGGATTTATCTGGGGTTTCAGGTAAGTGGTGTTTGTTTAAGGGTATTAGCCAGGGATTTTACTGTGTGTGAGTGTGTGTAGTGGTGTTTTTTGTGTGTTTGCGTGTTTAGTGCCACCTCAGCGTTAGTATATATAAGTAGGGGGTGTGGGGGTCACAGCCCCCCACATGGGGGCGTGGATGGAGGTTTGCCCCCTGTTTGTAGGTAGGGTAGGTGTTTGTGTGTGTTGTTTTGTTTGTTTTAGTGTAGTTAGGTAGGTGCATGTATGTGTAGGGTCACAATTGTGCTATTCACGGTTTTGAGTGTTCGGGAATGTGGGTGTTCGACTATTCAGTCTCGAAATACTGAAATTCGACATTTCAGTATTTTGAGATTGTCTAGTGAATCTGTGCCTCCACATGCTGAATCCCTTGGCTTCTCTGCGCCATGGAAGTCCATGTAAAACAATGGGTGTACTACAAAGTGCTCTTGATAGATGTCACCCAAATGGTGAGCTAGAACCACCACTCTTCCTCCCTCCTAGATGGCAAGATGACAGTGGTCACTTACTGAGATAACAGATGACTAGAGGCTTCTGAGCTTCCAAAAGCCATAATTTGCATGTTTCCTGTTTTTTTCTTATTTATACTATTTACTGCACATTTATATTGCCTGCTGCCTACTTTTATACTGCATTTATTTACTCTGTACTAAATTAAACTGTTGTACTGCAATTGTCTGCTTTACTGTACCTGTTTAATCAAATTTTATTGCTATTTTCACTGTTTACAAATCTTTTTTGCTAGTTTCACTTTTTAAGTATTTAATGGTATTTTCCACTGTTTTTAAACTAGCTGTTCTGCTTGTTCTGGTTTTCCCGCCAAGCAGTGTTTAAATAACTGATCTGTTAACAGCTAAAAACATTTTTAGAGCCTCCTTGCTGATTTTCTGCTGTTTTAAATATTTTTAGTGTCTCACTGCTATTTTTCTGCTGTTTTAAACATTCCCCCGGATTCACAAATCCTCCGTGTAAGACTAAATAAGTCTTACTCGGAGGCTGCAGTTGAACGGTATGATGTCAGCATGCCATGAATATTCATGAGGGCACGCTGACTTTACCCCAAGTCTAACACGGACCATGCAGGCAAGCAGGGGGCGTGTCCGACTGCCGAGCAGTCTAAAGGTCCACACCCCTGCAAGTGTGTGAAATGCAAAATGTCAACACACAAGAGTAAAACCGCTCAAATGGCCATGTACCCAACACCACAATCCCTGACATTGTAAACTCCCAGCACAGTTATAAAAAGTAAAACATTAATGTTTTGTTTTCTAATTCCCGATATAGCTGCCATTATTTGCGCGTGTGTGGGCGGGTGTGCCCATTGCTTAGCTGCAGTTAGCAATCTCGACATGGAGGAGCATAATAAGTAATGTGTATGCACCTTACACCAAATAGTAATAGCATAGTGGTAGAGCATTCACACAAAGAGGAGGCATTCATGGTTTGAATCCCACCACTCCCCTTCCTATTTTATGTTCAAAATGAGTATATGAAATAATTCCTGACATATATAATTAAACTTTTACTAAAAGCATTGAAATGGCCTGTGTATCAGTGAACAAAATGTATATTTATAAAGGAACCTGACATATAATTGTCCGCAGTTAAGCAACGCTTTACCCAGCACAATATAATTGCCTGCAGTTAAGCAGCGCCTTGCCCAGTGCAATATAGTTGCCCGTAGTTAAGCAGCACTTTGCTCAGCACAATATAGTTGCCCGTAGTTAAGCATCACTTTACCCAGCGCAATGTAGTTGCCCATAGCTAAATAGCACTTTACCCAGCGCAATTGGTTTGCTCGGAGGTGCGCGCCACGCCAACCAGTGCACCGTCGGGCAAAGTGGAGCAACGTAGAGCAAAGTTGCTTAAACACAGCCACACCCACTAACCTGTCTGGACAGTAGTAAAATAAAAAGCAATGATAAGGTTTGAACCCAGGGCACTGTGCACCATAATCAAAGTACTGAACTACTAAGCCACGCCAGCTTAGGATAAACATCCGCTGTTAACATATATATATGTATAAATGGTAGATTAACCATTGCTAAGCAGGTCTGCAGTCAGCCGATAATGTTTAAAAATGGCCAATCACAAAAAGTGCGGGGAAAGTCGGCATATTTAAGCACCATAGGCAAGAATAATTGCCATAACTGATTGTAGCTACCATCTGCAGTTAGAATGTCTGGTGCTGGAGAGGGTACTCACTTTAGAGCGCAATGCTGGGGTATCGAGGAGTCAAAATACATGGTTTGGCTCCTAGTCCATCGTCATGAGGTCTCGGCTCCTGCAGGGCCAATTCCAAGGGACGGAGTATAAGGCAGAGACTTGGAACTGGTTGGCTCATGAACTCACCAGTGCCACAGGCGTCCCTTGGACTGGTGAGCAGGTCCATCACCACCATGCAGACCTAAAGAGACGGAAGCAGGAACTTCTGAACCAATGGATCCAGGAGGCCCGTCATATGCAAGATGCCCCACTACTAAGTAGGTAGCCATGGAATACAGTATGTAAGACATGCTAATATAGTCTAAATAATGGATAGGTATGTCTCAATATCCCTTCATTTACTTCACAGCTGCAGGTGTCCGTGCTATGAATCAGCAAGCCTATGCAGATAGGCTGCTAAGGTTGCACTACCAGGCAAGTTAGTAATTATTCTGCATGTATTGTTATATAAGATATGTGAGAGAGCATGACAAAAGTGTTGTAGCCCAATAATACAGCTATAAAATGCCCTGAATAAATTCCCTGCATGTATTGTTATATAACATATATGCACTGTAATATCAAATAAAGGGGAGAGCCTGTAGAAATGAGTGTTCAATGTAATTAATAAAGGTATAATACTTGGAGTGTGTCTGTGTCACTTGCTTTGAAATGTTGTTGTACCCTTGCATTAAATAAATAGTACTGTTGTATTAGGTGCTGTCAACCCACAGTTGTGCAGTCCCATATGAAGTGGATGAAGGAAGTGCAGGTAGCTGTGAAGCATATAACATTAATTCCCTGAATAAATTCTCTGCATGTACTGTTATATAACATAAGTCAGAGAAGCAGGAATAGAGTGTAGTAACCCATTAATAAAGGTAAAATAAGTCTGGAATACTATCTCTGCATGTACTGTCATATAAAATAAGTGAGCGAGTCTGAAAAAGAGTGTTGTAACCTATCAATAAAGGTATACTATGTCCTGAATAGGTCTTCTGTATGCACTGTAATATCAAATAAAGGAGAGAGCCTGTAGAAAAGAGTATTTAATGTGAATAATAAAGGTATAATACTTGGAGTGTGTCTGTGTCAGTTACTTAGAAATGTTGTTGTACCCTTGCATTCAATAAATAGTACTGTTGTATTAAGTGCTGTCAACCCACAGTTGTGCAATCTCATATAAAGTGGATGAAGGAAGTGCCAGTAGCTGTGAAGCATATAACAGTCCTCAACAGTTGTTAAATAGCTGTCATGCATAGGTAAAGCTGACACATGAGTAGCTTGTTAAGGTGTTTACCAGAAATATGAGTGTGCTACATGAAATGTAGGGTTCTGTAGAAAATTAAGTGAAAATGTCACGTGAACACATCCAGATGTGTAGATACATAAATATATAAATAAAGTACAAGTATGTAGCAGTAACATCTGCAGCTTGAACAGTTACTATGTCAGATATAGGTCAGGTATATAATGAACTAGCCAAACCCATTACACAATCTAATGCATGTTGCCTAGTGTAATAATACATGTAGGGGATATACACATGCAGTCAATAGGAATGTAGTGTAGAGTAAAAGTACTAATAAGATGTTAATGGATGTTTCTTTTTATCCCCTACTCCATGTGCATAAACAATGCAATTCCACACTTCAATGGGTATGTGTAATCTCATAACATTTGTTGGGACATATGTCCTATTGTTCTATAAAAATCTAATTTTTCTTTGATGCATGTGCCCTGTTCAAATACCACAATCTTGGTGGGCTGTTGCCACCAATCATCCCTGCATGCTGCTGCAATGTCCACTGTCGTTCAATATATGCATGTGTTATGCTTGCTGTTCAGCTGTTGTAACCCTGGTGCGTTGGGTTAATGGGAATATTACTGCATGCTGTAACAACTAATTTGGAATGCTGTTGTCTATGTTGTAATTAAACACACATAATCACAGAATGTATGAGAAGGCTGGTCCCAGCAGACCCACCTGTCCCTCCTCAGCTGGTGAGTGCACCTGGCACCAGCATGTCTGGTGCCCAGTCTGGGCTACCCTCCTCCATTGGTCCTGTGCCACCTTCAGGTAGAAGTGCTGCAGGGGATGGGGCTCGTCCCCCCCTGCAAGTGTGGGTGGAGAAGGGCCACCTGTCACCCTCCGAAGGGTCCGGGTTGTGGTGTGTAGGGAGATCCAGCGTTTAGTCGCTGATCCCCTATGCCAGCTCGAGGCGAGAGTGGCGTGACTCACGGGTGAGCCTGCCCCTCCTACGCAGCCCCCAGCACAGCCACCCTAGGGTCTGTGAAGGTTCAGTGGTGACTGCCCATGGGTGGGGATCTCAGTCCCACTGTTACCACCTGTGGGCTCATGGGCTTGCAATTTCTAAACATCCGTCCCCATCAATTGTGTTCACCCACCCCATGTGTCATACTCCGCCCCTGTATGCATCTCATTTTCTTGTCTGTTTACCTCCCCAACCTATCTCCCCAAATATACCTACTTCCTCTACCTCACTTTCCACTCTCACCTGAAAAAAAACAAAAAAAGGGCAATCTGTACCCACAAAAAAATTATGCCCCATACATAGCTGCCCATTTCGCACACATGTCTGCTGGACATGTAAACTGATAATTATAATTGGCAGTACAGCATACTTTGTTGTCGTCACCCCTCTCCCAGAGGTGGAAGGATTTAAATTACCCTCCAAATTCATTGCATATGCACAGCTGTTGCTGGTAAAGAAATGGGCAGCTATGGACCTTCCCTACACCCGTCCTGCACATCCTGAGCTTGTTTTCTTACTGTCTTTCCCTCTTTGTGCCCCCTTTTTCACCACTTTCCTATCTCCCCGTTTTCTTTTCTTTCAAAGAAATTAGTGCGGGGTTTAGCGGGAGTAAGCACTTTTAAGCGGTAGTAAGCGGGTTTAAGCGAGTGTGCGCATGTGTGCGCTAAGCTTAGCATCGCTAAGCATCATGCAAACCAGTGCAAACCTGCTTGCAACTGCTTAAAAGTGCCTTAGTCACTCTATGTCAGGGCCCTTTTTCTGCTCAGCAGCAAAATAAAACATCTCTGTCAGTCTCGAACCCCAGACCTTAGACACACTAGACTGCATGCAGTACCACTAAGCCACAGCAGATATACAATAACTTGGTGCTGAAATAAATATATCATGCATTACAATGAGTGAATGTAAAGGAAAAATAGGAAGGCCATAACACAAAGCTTGTTCTGTGGATCTTTACCAACAATAGTTGTGGAATTGCATTACATGAGTGTGATGTGAGAAGCAGCCATTCAAGCAGCAAATAATCTTACAGAGGCACTTTACAACCCCCGCACAGTATCATAGCAGGACAAACAGTGGCATATCTGATTAGGGCAGAGGCCATACTTCCTAACTGTGACTAGTTTTCAGGGATGTCCCTGATTGTGAAACATATTTTAGCTGTGTCCCTCTGAATCGCTCTGAAAAGTACTGATGTCAGTCAGAAAAGTGGGGTATTACACAATGAATACTGACAATAATAACAGTAGACACCGCTTGTACTTCATAAAAGGAGTACTAATCCATATGCACTGCTTCACTCAAGAATACGCTTACAGCCCATATTATGTGTAAGGTGTACCTCACTTTTTTACTACCTATCCCTGACTCCATGCAAAGATGTATCTGAGTGTTTCATAGGCCTGGCAGAGGCACAAACACACAGGCATATAAGCTATTCTGCTGTTACACACTCTGCAAATAGCTTTTGTAGGACCTCCACAAGCATACCCTTATGTAGGAGTACAACACAGAAATACCAAAGGATGTAGCCATGTACTGGTAGCAATTGACTGTAACAATGCCATTGTACCAGTCCTGAAAACACCTGTGAGTTGCACAGACAAAGAATAACAGTGTAACTTCTGGCTACCATCTGGATAGGTTCACAGTTGGGAACTATGCAGACAGACCACCTGCCTTGATAAAATAACAGGTACACACCAATCCTTTAAGTCCAGTAAGATAATATTCACACAATAATACACAATGATCTCTGTAAGTAAGCATCCCCCCCCACAATTAAAATATACTTGTGTGTTTAGGGTCTACCAAGGGTCTAGGTAGGCATACTCAGTACTGGAATTGTCCAGTTGTCCTGAGAACCCTGTGCTAATGTCAACAATAAAAAACACAAACCCTGCAGAAGTGAGTACATTAATATTCACAGTATAACAGTTCACAAATAGTTCATGTGCCAAAAGAATACTTCTCAGTAACTACATTTGTATGTCAGTTAATTATATGAATACAAAAGAAACTACATAGTCACATAAATGTTGTGTAAGCATTTGTAGGGGTGAGTTAAACTCTACACTGATAGCACTGTACTGGAAGTGGCAACAGTCAGGTCTGAGTACAACACGTACATCACTGTCTACACCTCTAGCTTCATTAATAAGACGTATACCAACCTTCTGACTTACAAAACAGTGTCCACAGCAAACAAGCATGGGCCCCACTCTGGAAATATGAAAGGGCTATGCCTACATACCTTAGCAATTTATAGCATTGGGTTGCTATGACAGTGAGTACTGCAATTACCACACAGCAGGCTGTATGCATTTACCGAATGCTGGGCAACAATTGGTGCAGAGGCATCACATGCACATGTGCAGATACCTATAAAAGTAGATTGTACTTGCTATCCCCACATGCAATCATTACATTGCACATGTCAGCAACTCTAGAACTAACCAAAAATAAAACTTAAGTAAAAAAAACTTTACTTAATAAAAAAAAAAAAACATTGTCAAAGCATATGTATGTAACAGATTTGTAGTTACCGACAAGTAGTAGATGTTTATGAATAGCACTGTACATACTCTGAAACATGCATATGTGGCAGCAGTAGGTATGTATGCATTGATGCCATGCATAACTACTGCCATGGAGAAATTAGTGTGTAGCTGTGTGCAGTGGGACATAACTGTGACATATGTAGCTCAGCATTATATGTCAAACATCTGAACATGTTATCTATGGTCTGTACAGTACTGCGTATAATGGCAGTTTTGGGGATTAGTGCAAACACCTATATAAACTTGGAAGTGACAGAGTAAGACATGCATGATAGTCACATAATGTGTAGCTTAGCATTGGCAACTGCTGTACCAGGCTAGTATAGTAATGTAGCATTTGCAGCTATATATACTCCCTGTACTATTACTGTATGCACACATGTGACAACTGTCCATGTTGCAGCAAGACCCAACAGGTCATCCGTGAGGTGTACGGACTTCCAACAGTGTGGACCCTGTGTGTGTATGGCACACACATATGGAGAGATATATATGTGTTTGATATATTAGCATCTGAATATGTGCATAGAGCAAGGGACATACTGCAACTCTTTGTGAAGGGTGGACATTTATATGTTGGTGCAGGTTGTTGTGTGCATATTTATATGTAGGTTGTAGTGTGCGTCAAACAAGACAGAATGCAGTGCTGGCATATGACATGTGGTGTTTAAACGCCATGGGTATGATTTGTTAGGTTTGTAGTCTTCCAGATAGGGGGTCCTGCTAAAGATACATGGGCTGAGAATACCTTCCATGCATTCTGCACAAGACTGTGCAATATCATTATATAACTGTATCCCTCTCAACCTTTGCATAATTGATATTCCCACCATGAAAGGTGGACTGTATATGTTCCTACATGTATATCTATATGTACACCAATGAATGTTCATATGTACGCTCAAGCTCAATGTTGTACTTGTATTGCCATCCCTTTTGTTAGAAACCCTGTACCCATGAACTACCACATAGGTGGTAGTCTACTCAACACTGAAAGTGTGATAAGAGACTACGGGACACAGGTGGACAGTAGTGTCCGTTTTGATAATCACAGTGCCACACTAGTCATGTAAAATGAGTACGGTCCGCATGTCATCAGAAAAGGTGGTCATCCATGGAAAAAGAGGTCAGTGTTCCACTCTACTCATCAGTCATAACACCCATCATAGAGTACAATGGCCCTGTTGGTATGTACCTCAGAAGACATCCACAGCAACTATAGATGCCAGACACATACCTCACAAAGAGTATTACCAGACTCAAACAGATGCCCTATGCAGACTGTCTTACAAAACCACAGCTACACTGTGTCGCATACCGCCTACACAGAGGCTACCTCTGCCTAACATACAAAGCTATGCCAAACCCACAGGTGTTGGACATGCTCCATATAAACAGATGAAACTCCATCCAAGCTACACACTGTACTGATCTAAACCTTGTAACTTCAAAAAGCAGAACATGCTAGAGTGGTACATTACCATCTCAGACACATACCATACTCTATACTCTCATACATACTATCAATAGCAAATTAAGGTCCTCATTAGCAGTTGCCATGAATAATCATGATGACTGGATGTGAGATAGGAAACACAACCCGGGAATCACCTCTGTGGCTCTGCATGACAGGGGCACATGAACCTACATTACACGGGTGTTGAAGGGCAGGGTACCATATGGCTAGGCTTCCATAAGCCCTATGGATAATAGCCTATTAGCTACCTAGGACCCGATACACACATGCATGTACTTGCTGCATTACTTGCTATGTGAGGTTGACTGGGTGTGATGGAGAATGTGTAGGCGAATGTGTCAAAGATGTGTATATGTGTGATAGCCTAGTGGGAAACTGTGTATATCATGGTATGTAGTGTTGTAGCTCTAATCCCAGCAAAAGATACGTATGCTATTGCTAGGCAGGAAAAGCAGTATGGCATATGGTGTGACGTAGTCCCATGGTGTTGACTGGAGTGTGCCATTGTAGGCTAAAGCAGTACATATATGCTTATTGATTGTTAACACTAGTGAATACAAATCCCATATGAACTGTAGTACTACCTGAAGTTGTAGGCTAAACAGCACAGTATGGTTTATATCCACATTGCTTGGAAACACTGTTTTGTTTGTTACCTGTAGTCCTCACACATTACATACCCCAGGCATGAGATTTTGTAGGTACTGACACACAGTACTGTATGGTACACAGGTAAAACTAATCTGGGTTGCCATACTTTTGTGTCTTGTAGGTATGTCTGATGTGTGTGTGGGTATGCCTGTAACATGGCCTCGGTGGTATGTGTATCACAGGATATAAGTGCATATCTAGCAACATGTATAGTGTAGTACAGCAGTATGCCACCTACAGTGATGAATGTACACATATGTTACTGAGGGGCTTGCTATCAACAAGTAGCATGGTGTACTAGTAGTACTGTGACTGTACTTTACATTCATTTCAATGGATGACAAATGTCTGTATGCATTAGCTTCATATACACCTCCTGTGGCTAGGTGGTGCATTGTGTCACATACAGTGTGCCATGTACTGTTGTATAGTCTTACATACTGGTTTCACTTTGTTGCTGTGCAGAACATGGTTTGGTATATAGTATGTGCCAGGCACTGTCAGGCAGTTGTGGGCTGAGCGTCATATGTGGTATTAAAAGTGTGTATCTACTGACAGCCAATAGGTTGCTATATATGGCATTTCATTGATGTCTGTACTTTAGAATGTTAAGTGTGCCACATGACTTGCTCACAATTACTGTTTTATTGTCTTCCAGGGACATGTCTCACAACAGGAAACCCGCATATTTCCCTGAGGAGGAGGAAGTCATTGCAGATGCCTTCATACACCATTACAACCTGCTGTTCTCCAGAACCAGCCAGGACCAGCATGGCTGCACTGCACTGTGGCAGGATGTTGTCTGTCAGGTGAATGATGTAGGCATGCATAACCAGACTTATGAGCAGGTACGCCATCACTGCAGTGATTTAATCAGACATGTCCGACAGCATGCCTCCGATGTCCACAGACAACAGCTTGCCACAGGTGGTGGTGCAGCAACACATCCCCCCTCACCAGAGTGGAAGATCTGCTCCTCAGCGTGGTGGCTCCTGGCCAACCAGTACAACAGACCTGTGTCATCATGGAGGCTGGAGTCACCCAGCATGTCGATACAGAGTGTGCAGGTAACACGGCATATCTGTAGACTACTGTTAGCTCAATTGTTAGAACATGCATTTATCACATGTGTACTGTGTATTCAGAAGATGTGGAGCCTGGTGTCATGCAATACTGATAATTTGGGACATAATCTGTATGCCTGTGACTGTCACCTCTTGTACTACTGTAAAATTGCAAACTCACAGCAGCAATGCCATAGTTGTTGACACTGACAAACTGTCTCATATCCTTGCAGGTCCCTCTGGTGTGACAGCAAAACAGCAGACCCATGCTGGTGAGTGTTCTACATTTAATATAACATATAACTTGTGCATGTCATAGGAGAGTTGTAGGCCATATACACATGTTAAACACCTACACATAGTGCATGCTCTGCATGTTCTCTGTGGGACTATGCACATCCCAGTAACATGAGTAGCTGCCTCAAACACATGCAATACACAGAGCATCCCAACCAGTTGTGGTACACTGTAGTGGATATTGTATAGGCAGAGTCAATACACATGCACACAACATACACCACTTTGTCATATGCAGTAAGTGTTAATATGATACACATGGCGCATGTAGACACCTGCTGTAAGGTTATACTCCAGTATCCCAAATGTCATCAACACAGCACACATACTATACCTGAGGGGTAGAGGCCTATCATGGGGTGGTGTGACATGCTTCAACACACAACACAGTCATGTTAGGCAATGCTCCCTATTGAACACCTTACATACCCATGTAACAACTGGCTGTGAAATGGTTAATGTAGCCAAAGTGGTGCAGGTCAGGTACAGCAAGATAGTTGCCAGTGTGACATACATTAGTGGCCTTGAGTGACCACATGATGCTGCCTGATGATGGCTCATGGTACTACACTACATCCAGTTACAGTAACTACAGTACTACATATAGCATTCATTGCTATACACCTGACAGTTGTGTGCATCCGGCCATGGTATATATACCTATGAGTGATGGTGCACAGGACATTGGAAAGCGTTTCAGACTTGCACTGCAATGTTGTGTCCATGTACACATTGTGTTCCAGGGTGAGGCCAATCATTGAACAACACACATGCATCCACGACATGTATACTGTTATCAACAAGGGCTCTCCACACTTGCACTGCATGCTATTGAGCAACACATATCCTGCATTCTGACACATGTGATAGAACTCTTTGGCTTGTGATACTGTACTCCACCATCAACCACTAATGAATATGTTCCATATTGCTGTTGGTGTGTGTGTGTGTGTGTGTGTGTGTGTGTGTGTGTGTGTGTGTGTGTGTGTGTGTGTGTGTGTGTGTTAACTTGACTGAGTAGTGTATTTGTGTGCATGTGTGCATGTGTTCATGTGTTCATGTGTGCATGTGTGCATGTGTGCATGTGCTCATGTGTTCATGTGCTCATGTGTGCATGTGTGCATGTGTTCATGTGTGCATGTGTGCATGTATGCATGTGTGCATGTGCTCATGTGTTCATGTGCTCATGTGTGCATGTGTTCATGTGTGCATGTGTGCATGTGCTCATGTGTTCATGTGTGCATGTGTGCATGTGTTCATGTGTTCATGTGTGCATGTGTTCATGTGTTCATGTGTGCATGTGTGCATGTGTTCATGTGGGCATGTGTGCATGTGTGCATGTGTGCTAACATCCTGTACAGATGGTAAAGTGTGTTCCCTGTCTCCCTCTCACAGGTGCTGAGGTATTGTTGGATGAGTGCAGCAGGGAACCTGAAGGCACTGCCACAAATAGTGGACATGATGATACATGTGTTGTGGCACAGGCAGGTTTAACAGGGTCTGTCGTTGGTCCACCAATCGACAGTACACAGCTTTCCGCCCCATCTATCCGCACATACATACTGCCAATACATCCCTCAATACCAATGGCCTTAGCTGAGGAACAGCATACAGTAGGCATTGACCAGGATAGTGTGGTATCTATGGCACATGCAACCCCACACAGAAACCATGCCCAGACACCTGGAACGGTACCACATAGGCATATGTCCAGGGGTTCTCGTGGGAGCACTGCTGGTCATAATGCCCCTGGCAGACGTGCCCCCACAGGTCTCACAACCTCAGGTATGTTCTGGGCTGTAATGCAGGCACAGGCACATATGGAATGGTACATCAGGCAGGGACTAAAGGCACAGAGGGCTCATAACACCGGTATCAATGACAGTATCCGTCACCTTGCCGGTGCCATCCGTAATTACACCGAGGTCATTGATAGACGTTAAGGGGAGACACTAGATGTCCTCCACAACGTAATGTCCATGCGCCAGGACAGTGCAGGACATCTGAGATGTCGAAGTGGACATATGCCAGAAACATCATCAGCTGGCAGTCGTCGTGGATGACACACAAGTCCCAGCCCATAGTGGCAGTACCAACTCCAGCAATGTTGGGGCTGGGCTGTCGGTAGACCGTCCTAGACAACCACGTGCACATGGCTCTGGCCAGTACCAGCAGGGACATGGGTCCAGTCGACATCCCTCTGCCTCTGACAATGGTACCCAGTCTGGCTTAGTACCTGATACTGACCATGTCACTCCTGCCAGGCACAGGTACTGTGCCCATGGCCGGAGACAGTGATCTGTACAGCCTGGCAGGTACAGTCTTTGGCTGTCCTACAACCTCCCGTATTTGGCAGCCACAAGTGGGAACTGTGTGCATGCAGACACACACACACATAAACCCAACACCTAGGGCTAACACATACACACACACACATTACATCAGCACTGACTCATACTGTACTGTTGTCCCTCACACACCCATACACACATGTCGATTGGATGGGTCATTGCCGGACTCTGGCAAACCAATAACACACCCTGTGCATATGATGAAACTGTGCCACCTCCTGTCATCTGTGACATTGATGCAGGAATAGGCTAACATGGTGCAGATGCACAGGGTGACCTAATAGCAGTGTAGCAATGTTAGCATGTTGTCAACAGTAAAGTGTAATGATATCCTTGTAGGTATATCTGAGCAGGCATGATGCATCAAAGCTATGATTATCAATGTAGTATTGTTTACACCAGTGTTAATTCCAAACATGGATTGTCCGCCCATGTGCCACTTGGCTGATGTGTGTAGTACTGGCAGCATGTGTTGGTGAGTGGACGGTACGTGTGTGATGTGTGCAGTACAGATTTTCAGGTGTACATTTGTGAACATGGTGGAGGTGCACTGTCTGCATGTACGTGCATGGTGGACACATGGGAAGGGTGACATGCCCTGTATTACACAGTGTTAACACTTCATTTTTTCTATTGGTGGCTAGTATGCATTTTACTACACATATGTTACAACTTGGGTACACATGTGTGTGTGACATGGTTTGACACTATGCTGCAGGTGATACTGTTAATAACGGTCATTGGTTTGCATTCTGGTAGTGTACATAACCTCAACAGCCTGATTTTAATCAATTGTTAGATGATGTCTTGACAACTGACACACAGCTGTAGGATACACAGTAGCATTTGAATCCTTCCGGCAGGGGTGGCCCGTGCTATTGGACTGCCGGACTGCAGCCCCCTCAACTTAAAATAAAGAAAAATAAAGAAATAAAAATAAAAAAAAAATTAAACGTGCGCAGATTGTCTCAGCAGCAGTCCTGACTGGAAAACATGAAGAACGGAGCTCCCAGAAGTCGATGCAGTTTTAAACTGCACAGACTGTCCTGGAACCCGTGTCAGGGCTGGACTGCAACTTCAGCAGTCTGGAATTTGCTGCAGTCTCATCGGGGGAAGATCTTGCGACTGGGATGTGCGCGGGCGGGTTTTCGTACTGGGATTTAGATTTATGCTACAGGGAAAGATCTACGAGGGATTTGGATTTATGCTACAGGTGGTGTGTGTGTGTGTGTGTGTGTGTGTGTGTGTGTGTGTGTGTGTGTGTGTGTGTGTGTGTGTGTGCAATATACTGGTGATTAGACTCATGGTGGTGTGGTAGGGAATACCTCAGGCTTGAACCCTGTGCCTTGTATGCAGGTGTTAAAGAGGTGAATTCCCTACCCACCACCATTTGTAAAAAAATTGCAGATTTTTGCCTCATATTTGATCTGATCTGTTCCTCATAATATCTGTGGTTTGTAAATGTTGCACCGCTTGATATTTGATGGTGCAGTAGTAGCATTGTTGCCTCACAGCTGTAGGTTCTCAGGTTTGATTCTTGGGTGGGGTGCCGTCTTTGTGGGGTCTGTATCTCCTCCCTGTGTTTGTGTGGGTTTGCTTTTGTGTCCTCCCATGTTACAAAGACATGTCTGCATTATTTCTTCCTGGGCCTCTGCTGAAAATTGTTTTTTTGTTCCAAGTCAGACTGTCCTGATTAACAAATGTTAAATACAATTGACAGGCATTTGAATTTCAGACTTCAGGTTTCTGAATGTTTAATTCCTTACATATTTGATGGCACAGTGGCAATATTGTTGCCTCACAGCTATAGGTTTTCTGGTTTGATTCTTGGCTGGGATGCCTTCTTTGTGGAGTCTGCATCTTATCCCTGTGTTTGTGTGGATTTGCTCTGGTGTCCTGCCATTTTACAAAGACATGTGTCTACAGTATTTCTCCCTGGGCCTCTGCTGAAAATTGTTTTTGTTCCGTCAGAAGTAAAATTGACAGGCACTTGAATTTCAGACTTCATATTCTTCAGAAAATGCATAGTAAAACAACTTTTTATTCTAGCAATAAATATATAGTAACACAACCTTTTATTATAGCAATTTTCTAAATTTCTAAGATGACTATTTGAAATTTGTCCTTATTTTTGGAACTGTATTACCCTGTTATTGGCTTTGTCCAGGTTTTTTGTGCTAAGGTTGACATCTATGGCAAGAACTGAATTCACTGAATATGTTTGAGGGCTATATTCCCTCATTACTGGGTTTGTCCAGGTGTTTTGTGCTAAGAGGTTGACAGCTATGATGAGAACTGGATTCATTAAATGATAGCCATTTAAGTTACAGTCTTCCTCTCTTTCACAAAGCAGCTGATTTGGCGTAGTGGTATGTTGCTCTGACTGTTTTGCACAGGGACCTTGGCAGTAAAATGTATGGTGGTAACACAGCATTTTATTCTAGCAGCTTTCCAAGATTATACAAGCGATGATTAATGTGTCCCTGGTTTTTGCCCTTTTGACCCACCCCAATAAATTTGGCTTTTTCCAGATTTCTTGTGCTGTGAAGTTGAGATGCAGTTGAGTATTGAGTAGATTTTACAAGGAGCTGAGAGCTGCAGGGGAAGAGAAGTTTAGTGCTGATTATGCTAAGTCAGCTCGCATTGCTAATAGCACAACAGGTTGTGTATTTGCGTTTGATGCAGAAGGTTGTTGGTTCTACTCCCATAAGGAGTGAATGCTGCCGTACTGAAAGTTAAGATGCTAACTATGAGCCTGTTATCAGTTTGCTATCCATTTCCTATTGCAATATTACTAGCTTATTTTTAATGTAATTTAGGCAATTTATTCCTCAGGGGCATCAGACACTTTATTTTTCAATGAAACCATGAAATATAAAGGTGATTGCTAGCAGCAACCTCTTCATTACAGATTTATTTAATGTGGAATTATTTAGATGACTTTTTTACTACTTCAGAGATTGTGCATATTTACTGATAATGGTGGACTGTAGAATTGTGCATATTTACTGATAATAGTGGACTGTAGAAGTTTGAGTAGACTTTTATGATGGAAATGTTCTGAATTGGGCAGTTTTGTCATTGGTGCATGGGTTTTGTTTGATTGTTTACTGGAAAAATGTTCAAAGCAATAGGAAGGTGTATCAAAGAGCACATATATGTTTCATATGCAAGGGACCTATGATTTGAAAACAGCCCAGAATTAATCTTTATCTGCCACAGGTAAAATGTATTTTCTTTGAATGTGGGTTTCAATGTTGTTTCAATGAATGTGAGTTTCAATGGCAGAGAAGTTTTAATGCCAAGTTTGTTTAGCAGATGTCTTAGTGTTTGTGCTGTAAAATGCAAAATAAAACTTTCAAATGAAGTTCAAATCATCATAGAAGTAAATCAGTATGCACGTTAGTGTTTATGGTAAATGGAGTGAAATAGCCAAGTAATGGATCATTGGAATGGCTGCAGGGGGAGGCTCCATTCGACCATGGTTTTGTGATGGGAAGGGCGGCAAACGTAGGCAGCCCCAGCTGAACCATACCTCCCAACTGTCCAGATTTTCAAAGAATGAATAGATTTTTACTTCTTATTTTTGGTTTGTTCCTCATAAAATTTGTGTTTTTCTGGCAAATCATTTAGGAATTAAGTCACTAAATAATGACACACTGAGTTTCAGACTTCATAACCTTCAGAAAAATGCATGCTAAAGTAAGACCTGTTCTATCAACTGTCTCAGTTTATACAAGAGCAATTTTTAGTACTGTTTATATGTTTCCCCAATATATTTGGCCTTGTCCAGATTTATTGCATTAACAGGTTGAGAGGTACATGCAAATAAATTGCTTTATAGAATTAGGCATAGCCAAACCTCTCAACTGTCCCTGATTTTGGCTCAAAATGTTGCTCTTCCCCTAATGATCCCTCCGCAAAATAGCAATTTTGGAAGAAAACATGGAGGGTTTATAATTAAGAAATAACTGTAATAATCAGTTAGATTACTTTTATTTCAGAAATGCATGTAGATTATTTTATTTTGTCAGCTGCTCAAGTTAGCAGTACTAATATTAAAGTATCCCTTCTTTGACATGTTCCCAGCTGTATTGTGTTGCTATTTTATATTTTTACATCACATTTTTGGTCCATTTTTCATAAAATTGTGTTTTTTTGGAAAATTAGTGACAAATCATTAAAGACTGAAGTTAGAAAATAATGACAGACATTTGAGTTTCAGATTTCATACCATTCAGAAAATTCATACTAACGCAAGACCTCTATTATCTTTCTAAGTTTATAAGAGCAATATTTTAAAAATTGTCCTTATTTTTGGGCCTTTGTCCCATTTCTTTGTATGGCTTTGTCCAGATTTCTTGCTCTGAGGTTGAGAGGTATGACAAATGTGTCAGGGCCATCACAAGTCAGCCAGAGACATTTCAAACTGTGACATACTTGTTGCACCCCACTCCCCCATGTAGTGACTCTGGATGTGTCGAAGCAAGGCAAGGAGTAGTTATGCAGTGTAAATCTGCAGAGTATCCCCCCATCCAAGGTAGACACAAGTACTAGAGTGGCTTTTCATCTGTTCTTGATTTTTACAGAATGGTCTGGTTTCTGTCATATTTTTTGTACTGTTGATTTATGCTTATTACTCAAAGTGCATGTTGCTCTGTGTTTAAGTAGCAATACTTTAATGACCATTAGGTAAGCTTGGCTGAGATTGCAAGATGCAAGTAAGCTTTAATAAGCATACTGTTAAAGAATTGCCAGCATTGAAAGCCTTTCTGTTGCCATGTAGAGAATACTTAACTAGATAATGTATAAGCCTTGGGTATTGAAATGCATATGCCAGTATTTGTAATAAAGGACAGGATTACATTATTTTAAGAGTCTCATTACACTTCCAGTCATCTCTGCAGGCTTTACCCGTAAACAGAATGCCAATTGTGTGGTCCATAACCTGTACAGTAATCCTTTTAGTATGGTCCATAACCTGTACAGTAATCCTTTTAAGCAATGTATCTTGAGCTTATTTCTTGTTTGCTTTTCATTTTTTACTTTGATCATGTTTTCCCCATGAAACAAGTAGATGTCAGGCAGCAGGTCTTTTTTTGGATAAGGAACATTTTTACAAGTGGGGGCATCAGAGATTTCTACTTTCAGCATGTTACTTGGTACTTTAATAAAGCTGAATATAAATTATAATTAGAACTGCAGTGCAAGAAGTGGTTTGAGTTGAGTGCTGCTTGTTTTTCTTATACTTGATTTTGACTGGCATTCCATTAATGTATTTAAAAAAAGTAATTTATTTTTTCATGCCTCACAACCTTTTTTGTTTCCATCTAGATATTAAGCTGTCATGCAGCCAATGCATTGAAATATTTTTATTCTTCTACACTTCATTTTGTCTTGATTGGACTCTCATAATGATAGTTTGGCACCCAGGGCAGTATATTTAGTTTTTGTGGTTTTGAGGATAGCTCCTCCCCTTTCTAATTGGCCGCACCCCTTCCCATTGACCCCACCCATTCAGCTGTCTCCTGCAGCCCCCCTTTGATTTGAAGTCACCAGCTGCCACTGCCTTCTGGTACTATACTATACCAGTTATCAGTGGTATTGACCACCACACATTCCCGTGACCACTCCTGTTTGGCATGTGGCCGTCCTAGGTACAAGCAGACACACTAGGGATATGTTCGTCCACATCTGGTAATGCATACAGTGGCCTACAATGCATTCTCTGGATTAGACACTTATCCTCCACAAGGGTATCATAGAGACAGATACCTGTTGACCAACCCATGCTGTGAAGCTATAAGCCAACTATAGCATAGTCATCCACATTTACTATACATAGTATCCTGACAGTACCACATTGGTAGTAGCCCACAACATGTAGCAGGGGTACCGATATGTACATACAGCCACATGTGATGTCATCTGTCCTTTGATATTCACATTCCCAAAGGTATGCTGATGTCCTTCAGTGTATCACATAAGCAATAAGGGGTCTGTATGCATATTCACAGAGTTTTTGTACACCTATAACGAATGCCCATTATTGACAGACTGTGTTGTGTCTGAACATGTCTGGAATATGCCCCAGGCATGAACCCTCACTCACACTATTCTATAGAAACTGTCATGTGTGTGTGTGACACAGATGACCTAGGGCACAGATCACTACAGTGGCTGGCCTTGTCACATACATACATATGTGACCTACAGTCTGAGAAGCAGCAGCACCAACTGTCAATGGTAACAGATGTATTCATGTAGAAAGCAGGCTTCACACCTATGAAGTGATTGAGGTCACATGTGCATATATGTCTTTGTCACACAGTTACCAATTGAGGTCACATGTACATATGTGTATTTGCCACACAGATACCTGAAGTGTGCAATGCACATACTGTTGTTTTACTGATATGTCATAAAGTAGTAAAAGCAAAACCCACAACACATTGATCAACAGTGTCACACACACACCAATTGCAGGATTCAAACCCCTACCTAGTTACATTATGATACTAGAGAGATACACATTAACACAATGCACTATATGCTTTACTGGGAGTGTCCATTTCCACTGCTGTATTTGTGGAATACTGACATCATCAGACCTGCCAAAGAGGAATTTACCTCTTTTAATGTGTTTTCACAGTCTCCAAAAAGGCCACTTGTCTCATAGGAAATGATACACACACATACACCCCCCACACACAGACACACTCAACAATTGCAGGATTCAAACTCCTACCAAACTATGTTATGATACTACAGAGATACGCATTAACACAATGCATTATATGCTTTACTAGGCGCTTTCAATTCCACTGCTGTATTTGTGGGATACTGACATTATCAGACCTGCCAAAGAGGAATTTACCTCTTTTAATGTGTTTTCACAGTCTCCAAAAAAGCCACCCCTCTGATAGGAAATGACACACACACATACACCCCCCCACTCAGCAACTGCAGGATTTAAACCCCTACCTAACTAGGTTATGATACTACAGAGATTCACATTAACACAATGCACTATATGCTTTACTGAGAGCTTTCATTTCCACTGCTGTATTTGTGGGATACTGACATCATCAGACCTGCCAAAGAGGAATTTACCTCTTTTAATGTGTTTTCACACTCTCCAAAAAGGCCATTCCTCTCATAGGAAATGATATACATACACCCCCCCACACACACTAACTAATTGCAGGTTTCAAACTCCTACCTCAGTATGTTATGATACTATAGAGATATGCATTAACATGACGCACTGTATGCTTTACTGGGAGCTTTCATTTCCACTGCTGTATTTGTGGGATACTGACATCATCAGACCTGCCAAAGAGGAATTTACCACTTTTAATGTGTTTTCACAGTCTCCAAAAAGGCCACTCTTCTCATAGGAAGTAACACACACATACACCCCCCCAACATGCACACACTTAGCAATTGCAGGATTCAAATCCCTACCTAACTATGTTATGATACTACAGAGATTCACATTAACACGATGCACTATATGCTTTACTGTGAGCCTTCATTTCCACTGCTGTATTTGTGGGATACTGACATCATCAGACCTGCCAAAGAGGAATTTACCTCTTTTAATGTGTTTTCACAGTCTCCAAAAAGGGCACTCCTATCAGAGGAAATAATACACACACATACACCCCCCCCACACAGACACACTCAACAATTGCAGGATTCAAACGCCTACCTAACTATGTTATGATACTAGAGAGATATGCATTAACACGATGTGTTATATGCTTTACTGGGAGTTTTCATTTCCACTGCTGTATTTGTGGGATACTGACATCATGAGACTTGCCAAAGAGGAATTTACCTCTTTTAATGTGTTTTCCCAGTCTCCAAAAAGGGCACTTGTCTCAAAGGGAATCACACACACCCAGCAATTGCAGGATTCAAACCCCTACCTCATTATGCTATGATATTACAGAGATACGCATTAACACGATGCACCATATGCTTTATTGGGAGCTTCAATTTCCACTGCTGTATTTGTGGGATACTGACATCATCAGACTGGACATGGTAATGTGTGTGCACTTTGTTTTATGCAATCCCAGGAATGAACCATGTGGGTCAGCAGGTGTTAGCTTGAACAGGACTCCACAATTCTTAGCTTGTGTGATCTATCTGTCGACAGATTGCCATTCCTTCATATGACAATACATATTTATGTACAGATTGTTGATTTTGTGGATACAACATGTGTCTGGGATGTTGGTAAAGGGCTATTCAAAGTCTATGTGGGACATGTGTAGCTCCTTTCAGTGATGTATGTCCTGGGTGGCTGCCTTGCAAACAGTCTAGCAGGTTTGGGAACCATGATCTCCCCATGAACATACCACAGTTGGTAGGGATGTGTGTTTGTCGGCTTCCAATAGCTCTGTTTATGACTTCAATCATGATGGACTCCGTGGCCTTGCAGTTCAGACTTCATAGGCTTATAAGACTATAGTTCCCATGGTGTGTTGTGCACCAACACTTGTGGGGTGTGCCATATATTGCTGTAACACATTCAACAGTTTCAGATCCTGTAGAGAGGGTGAGGCTCAACAGACTGTTCAGGTGCAGGGTCTGTTTGTTCTGTAGTTCACGTATGACACATATAGGGAAACAATGTAATCCAACTGATGCCATGTTTTTGGCTTTGGGAGGAGCTGTTTACCCATTCTACATGTGATATCTCCTGGTAGGATGATAGGGCCTTTTGTCAGTGGGAGGTGGGTATGTATATATGGGCCTGTCTGATAGGATGTCGGCATTGTCATTCGGGTACAGTTGGCCCTGACTCAGGACATATATGAGTGTACATTGCTATTTATGACATAGCTGGAGGAGGTGTCATGGTTCTGTCTGGACTCCTTCACAGATAATCTTTCCAAAACACCGACAAACCTGACCACTAAACCCCTGTTATACTCTTTTAAACACTTAATACCCTACTGATCCTTTGTGATCAGTCAACAGAGTATGTCATCATAATATCCTGGCATGTCCAAAGGTCGGTTTCTTGTGTACTCTCCAGTCCAGCTGGTGAATATAGAAATTTTGACGCAATGTTACATCTGCCTTATGTACACAGACAACCCTCTCCTCCTCCCAACAAACTCAGATATATGTGAGAGATGCAACTATATAGACAAACAGGATGCTGAGCTCTCTCGACCTGTGACTGGCACAGTCTATCAGGTGGTGAAGGTAAACACACACACCACATATCCAGGCTCATATAGACCTATAGCAACAGCAAACAAAATACTTTAACACACAAAAACATGCTCTGAGGCTCTAAATAAACTCTGCCTAGGCAGCAGAGACCTCCAAAGCAGACACCCAAACAACTGCTACCCCAGAACAATACCCACATATCACATAGTTCACAAAGTCATTGTGCCACACAGTCACTGCCCTTAGGGCTCTAAATAAACTCTGCCTAAGCAGCAGAGACCTCCAAAGCAGACACCCAAACAACTGCTACCCCAGAACAATACCCACATATCACATAGTTCACAAAGTTATTGTGCCACACAGTCAATGCCCTTAGGGCTAAACAACACACCTAGTACACTTGTAATAGGTGACTCATTGTTAGACAGACTGACGTCCCACTCACCAGGCTGAACAAGGAGAAGGTCACTTTGAGCTGTCTGTCGGGTACCAGGATCCCCCACATAACACATGCACTCAGGTGATTCCAAAGCAAGTACAAATATGGCTCCATCATTGTCCATGCTGGTGTGAATAACCTCAGACGTTCCTCCCTGGACTACATGACAAGAGACATAGAGGAGCTCTCTGATCATGTAGCCCAGGCCAGTATGACCCTGACCTTGTGTAGCATCTTACCCTCACCAAGAATGATGTCACAGTATACAGACAAACTGATCACTTTTAACAGTTGGCTAACATATTGGTGTAATTCAAAGGGGATCCAGTGTCTGTCAGCCTGGGATGACATGCTCGACATGCCAGATAGCTTTGCTATGGATGGCTTGCACCTATCACCCCTAGACTTTCGAATACTGGCTAAGGCTCTTGCAACCCCCATAGTGGCTTTTGTAAGCGAGGCTCAAAAGACAAACACACCTCCATAGACGTTACAAGGTAAAAGAAACTAAGGGTAATGCTGCTCAACAACAGACATCTAACCATCAAAATGCATGCACTCAGGACTCTCCTCAGTATGGAGAATGTCGATATCTGTCCAGTAACAGGCACCTGGTTCAGGCTCCCGAAAGCACACCAGCACTACCAGGTTATACTTCATACCATACTTTTTGGCCACAAGACTCAGACCGGCCAACAAAAATAGGGGGAGTATCCATATACATCACAGATACACACAACTGCACGAAGCATCAGAGATCATACATGTGCAACTAACAGTGGGCAAAACTGCCTTTCAGTTTGTAGCCTGCTACAGACCACCCTCCCGAACTCAGGAACACCACTCGGTATTCCTGGGAACACTGGAGAATATGAAGGTCTCTCCAAACACCATTATATTGGGTGACTTCAACTACCCAAACATTGACTGGGAATACTACTCAAGCCCCAACACCCTTGCACAACAGTTGCTAAAATTTATAAACTCAAATGCTATGGAACAACTGGTCACCACACCCACAAGAGGGGAAAACATATTGGACCTGATCATCACCAACATGGGGACTCTGTGTTCCATACCAGAGGTATACCCCCTCATTGGTTAGGTCAGACCATACATTTATCTCACTGGACATCCATATCCCATCCCCACACCCATCCTAGGTAATCTTGGTGAAGAACTGCTCAAAAGCAAACTTCACACTTCTCCAAACCAAGGTGGTATCCTTCAAAGTCCCTGGGACAGTGGTAATTATGGCCCAGTCCACTGAATCCTTTACAAACGCATTGTATGAACACCTACTGGAATGCATGGGTCGCGCTATCCAAAATAACAACAGGACTCACTCCTCCAAAGACAGGGGACCTGTCTGGTGGACCCCGGCCATTAATAAGCTATACAACAGAAGGAGGAGGCTACTATATGATAGAGCACAATCCCATAAAGGGAGGGCATCTCTGATCAGTACTAGCAAAAAGCTATGATCACTCATGAATTCATCTAAGGCCAGCTTCTAACAGAAACTTGCAACAGACACTAAGGACAATCACAAGGCCTTCTTTAGTTATGTCAGGAACCTGGGTGGAAACTCCCAGATATGCTGTGAATTACTGCATAATGACAAAACATACACTGAACCCACAGACATTGCCAACATCCTGGCAAACATGTTCAGTGCAAATGTCTCCCCCCATCCCCCCTAAAGAGCAAATGTCCATCCCAACAGAGTGTAGCCTCCCTGACATCACAGATGAACAGGTGAGTGCTGCCCTCTCCAAAGCAGACAACACAGCATCAATGGGACCAGACGGTGTCCCGGCCTGCGTCTTACATGAGCTTCATGACGAATGTAACCCTCACATTAAGTCACTGTTCAATATCACAGTTACTACAGGATATGTACCCAAGTAATGGCATACAGCAACAGTGGTTCCACTCCACAGAGGTGGTGCCACAACAGACCCTGGACAATATCGCCCTATAGGCCTAACTAGCCTGGTCTGCAAAGCTATGGAGTGTATCATCATGGAACTCATACACATAGACATCGGGAACCTACAGACACTGGATCCTACACAATTCGGCTTTGTTGTGGGCAGATCTTGCCTCTTGAACCTGTTCAACTTCTTTAAACAGTTACCAGGTCCATAGACGTAGAGAGGGTTGTCAACACAGCCTACCTGGACCTCGCTAAACACTTCAACACAATACCCCACTCGGGCATTATACATAAGCTCACCAGCTTCAATATCGACACATATGTCAGAAAATGGATTGCTAACTGGATCAGGGATAGCACCCACATGGTCAGTATTGCAGGTACCATGTCTGACTATACACCAGTTACATGTGGCATCCCACAAGGCTCAGTCCTGGGACCTTTCTTGTTCAGTATATATTTCTCTGACATACAGGCTAACACAGGAGGAATATGGCTGACCATGTTCGCAGATGACTGCAAACCGGGTGCCATAGTCAACTCTCCAGCTGGCACAAGCATCCTCAAAAAGGGTCTCACAGAGATGGATAACTGGTGCCAGAGCCATGGCCTACAGCTAAATGCCATTAGATGCATAGTCATCCCCTTTGGGAATAACAACGTGCCCACACATTACCACATAGGTGGTAATCCATTCAGTACGGTAGGTGTTATTAGGGATTTGGGGACACGAGTAGTTAGTACTCTCACCTTTGACAATCACGTTGCCAAAGTGGTTAGACAGACCTTCTATATAGCCCACATTATCCCATAAGGTTTCACATCTAGATCAAGTGAAGTAATTGTGCCCCTATACTCATCAGGCCCATGCTTGGATACAATGCCCCATTTGGGATGTACCTTACCCAACACCTGCAGCAAATGAAATGGCCCCAAAAGTACCTCACCAAGTAGATCTAGGGACTCACACAGATTCCCTGCGCAGTTTGGCTAAAGTAACTCCAGCTGTACTCAGTCACTTACCGCCTACTCGGATGCGATCTATGCCTGTTGTTTAAAGCCGTGTCTGAACCAGAATTAGTGGACATGCTCCACCTCAGGATATCCGAATCCCTTAGAGCTACAGGCTCCAGGGACGTAAACCTCAGCACAGATATTAATAGGACATGCTGGAGGGACATATTCCTATCACAGAGGCTCCACTCACTCTGGGATGAGATCCCAGTCCTGCATACGCAGAGCCCCACACTGGCCACCTACAGGAGACATCTTGACAAGTGGATGGGTGATCGTATGTTTACCCCTGGGATATCTTATGGGTCCCTGCTAGACAGAGGCACAATAAACTAAATGTAAATGGGCTATCTTGTGTGACCTACTATTCACAGGCACAGTCTACTAATCTAACAGGGTTGCGAAAGCCAAACACACTCTGGCTATGCTTATACATGCCCTAGGGCAGATAGCCTAGTATCAACCTCTGTACCTATGATAATGTTCGAGATGCACATTGTTCAGTGATGGTACTGATTGCAGGTTTTGTTTCTTCTTTGCTTTCCCACTTTCTATGAACAACCTAAGTATCTGCAAAACATATTTGATTATGACAGGGTTCCACTATATTATATATGTGTCTGTTGTCATATAACTGTGTGCACAAGGCAGATTGATGAATAGTGAGAGGTTCCTAGGTTAACACATGCAACTGCCGGATATGTGTGGCCCACTGCTGTACTCAGACATGGCCTAAGTGTGTGAGCATGCCCAGTTCGTCCTTTCAGTGTTTTGTTGCCTGACATTTGTCTCATTTATTCAGGTGTGTGAGCATGCCCAGTGTGAACTTTCAGTATGTTGCTGTCTGAGGTCCACTACATTTGTTGATGCGTGTGAACATGACCAATATCAACATTTATACTATATGTGTGTTGAAAATCAGGTTCTATTCTTACTGCAGGGCTCACCTTTGTGTCATAAATCGACAGGGATTATGCTGTGCCTGCAGGGTTTCCATGAGATACCTTGCATAGACTTATCAACATTTCTTCATACAGGCTGACCACTGAAATACTTGGTTTAGTGGTTCAGTACTATGACTATAGTGCACAGTATCCTGGGTTCGAGGATTGTCACTGCTTCATATTTTCATACTGGGCAGACCAGACTGCTTAAGGAACAGTAAAGCAAATATGACCATGTTTACCTGCTTTTGCTCAACTATGCCCAACTTTGACCAAACTTGCACAACATTGCTCAGTGTTAACCAACATTGCTGAACGCTGCCCAATATTGCTCAACATTGCCCAAAGTTGTGCTACTTAGTGTGTGCAATTTTGTTTACATATACTAAATAGTGGTGAAAGCTGTTTAGCACTGCTTTATATTGCTTAACACATGGCAATCATGCCTCAGGTGGTGCTGCCTATGTCGGATGCACATATTACACTCCCTATACATGTTTGTTAGCAGGTAGTGTCAGGTTAGGCATCCCTTTTACTATATGTGTGAGTCAGAGAGAGGAATCATTTCCAGGGTTCCTATGGAGCCAGTGTATATGCTATGAGTTGCCTCTTTGCCAAGGCCAAAGCATATTGGGCACGCCTCCTTCTGCCTACTGGGGCAGGCTCAGGTTGTTCCTCCTCTGAGTCACGCTCTGCCTATGATGGCCTTGACAATGGTGGGGGGCTGTTTGGCCTGGCTCTATGCTGCTCCTGCTGCAGCTGTTTTTGCAGGATCATATTATGTAGCATAGCACATACCATGACTATTTGGGTACATGTAGTTGGTGAGTACTGCAAGGCTCCACCAGATGTGTCCAGGCAACTGAACCGTGACTTGAGCAGCCCAAACACATGCTCGATTACATTTCGTGTTTGTGCGTGTGCTTCATTATGGTGTTCCTGTTCAGGTGTGTGTGCATTTCTGATGGGTGTCATCAGCCACGGCTCGAGTGCATATCCAGCATCCCCCACTAGGTGACCATGAGGGATGTCCCCAGTGGCAAATGTCTGGTACAGCTGTGTCTGATGCTAGATATGGGAATCATGGTAGCTTCCAGGGCAGCCAGCACACACATTCATTATTATGCCCTGGGCATCACACACAACCTGGCAGTTGATGGAGGGGAAACCCTTGCGGTTATAGTAGACCCTACCCTGCTCACCAGCTGGTGCTTGGATGCATATGTGCGTGCAGTCTATTGCACCCACTACCTCAGGGTATTCCGCTATTTGCTGGAAAAGACGCATATTGCTGGCCAATACCTCATGGGAATTGGGGAAATATACATGATCACCTAGTAGGTTACCCTGGGCCTGTACACTCTTCTCTGTCTCCTCACTGTGGGTTGCTCAGCAGCATTCGCATTGTCACCACCCTCAGCATGTTGCATATGTCACCTTATAACAGCAATGGCAGCCCCTAACATTTCTTTGTCTCAGTATAGCTTTTTCAGTTTTCACTTCTATTAGCTTACTGCAGTGTCGCAGTGTCTCTGAGAAAAACATAGTGGAAAGTTGTTTGCTGAGTTTTAAGTGCTGGGCTGGCCTGGGCTAGTGTACTGCCTGTATAATTGCCTGATTCTGATTGTTTTTACCTGCTAGCTCTGCTAGTACTCCCTGGTTAACTTCCTACTATTTGCTGTGCTTTCTTTTCCCTTTCTGTTTCCTCAGGGGGGCAGCACCACGCACACAAGTGCAAACACACGCACCCAGCTCACACGCGCGCACACATGCTTACACGGACTAAAACTGGCTTATTCTTGCTAAAATGCGTGCACACAGGCGCAAACGCACTTACACAACTTTAAACTACCTTAGACATGCTTATTCCGGCTTAAACGCGTGCACACAGGCGCACACGCACGCACACAGTCTTACTCAGATGTACGGGCGTGCACACGTGTGCAAACATGTTGCAAGCACTTCGACAAGAAACGTTAGTGTTATCCACGGCATACACCTTCAATTTCTTCTCTTTAGCTAGGGTACCTGTCGACACACCTCTTCCAGTGATGAGTAACTGACAGCAAACACATGCCACTCTGCTCCAGTGAGCTTCTCTTCTTTCATACATACCCCACTCGTGATGTCACCTATCTTCTACTCTGATACTCCCCTTATCCTACTCCTACACTACACTGACTGTGCTCTTTTGCTATGTAAACTTGGGATTCACTATCCTTACCCTCATTTGCATAGGATTGCCTACTAATGCTTGGTTACATCTCTTAGACTGATCTTTCTCCCTTAGCAACCTCTACTCGGTAGCCATGTTGTCTTCGGCCTGCCATTCCCTTGCATTGTATATTATGCATTACAATAAAATCCACATTTGTGGATTTTAATTATTGGTTTTCTGGTTTTTACAGCACAGCACGTTTGTGCGGCACTGCGCTACTCTTAAACATCGGCGATCGGGATTAAAAGAAAACTTTTATTTTTATTTTGCATCGGTGAACATTGCCAATGGCCATATTTTTGGCCATTGGCATGCTTCCTCAACTGCATGCATCCTTTTTTTGGAGCTGTCATGGCTCCGTTTTGCTATTTGCAGAACCGTACTCAGTTGTCAACAGAGTGCATTTCTGCAAATAACACTACTCTTACTCGGACAGGTTCTGGTTTCCTGGATTGCAAATTTACCTCATTTGCATAGCTTTTGCATGCAATTGAGGTAATTTGCATATCCTAGCCCTGTCTGTGTAAGAGTCGTTTTAGGAGCTCTGTTGCACGTCCCTACCGGCTGTTCCTGGATCGCTCGTCGGACATGTTGGCTACATGGAGTCTTACTCAACTCTTAGACTCCGTGCAAGCCTTCGTGAATCCGGCCCATTCTCTAGTGTTTCCACTGAAACTAGGGTAGCTAATAGCTATAGCTTAGTCCAAATACAGGCTTGCTACTTCTGGAACTGTTTGTAATGTTTTTTTTTTCTTCTGAGCATGTTTTTCAGGCCATTTTGGATTAGAAGGGGCCTATCTGCACTTTTGTGAGAGAATTGTGCTGAGTGAAACCTGCCTGGTAAAGAGAAACCAGTTTAGGGCTTGGAATAAGCATCCTCATTGGTCCTTCTGAATGTTTTTAAAGTTTTTTTTCAAGTTTTTCACTTCTGGTATTTAGACACTGCATTTGAGCAGGTTTTTGCTTGTTTCTACCGAGCTGAGCTACCAGCCAGAACTCTGAGCGGAGATTCCAGACAACTAGAGGTTTCTGAGCTTCCAAAAACCTTAAGCTGCCTGTTTTGTTTTTGCTTATTTATACTATTTACTATACTATTTTATCGTCTGCTGCCTACTTTTGTACTCTACTCATTTACTGTGTAGTAAACTATGCTGTTATACTGCAATTGTCTGCCTTACTGTGCCTGTTAAAACCATTTTTTGGCTGTTTTCACTGTTTACAAAGGTTTTTTGTTAGTTTCACTGCTTATTAAGTATTTACAGGTATTTTTCATTATTTTTAAGCTATATGTTATGCGTGTTCTAGTTTTCCACCAAACAGTGTTTAAATAACTGATCTGTTAACTGTTTAAAACATCCTTTAGAGTCTCCTTGTTGATTTTCTGCTGTTTTAAATTTTTTTTAGTGTGTCACTGCTATTTATTTGCTTTTTTAAACATTCTCTAGTGTTTCCCACTGAAACTAGGGTAGCTAGTCGCTATAGCATAGTCCAGATACATGCTTGTTGCTTCTGGAACTGTTTGTAGTGGTTTGCTTGCCCGGAGCATGTTTTCCAGGCCATCATTGGGCGGTGCAGTGGTGCAGCGGTTAATGCTGTCGCCTCACAGCAAGAGGTTCTCCGGTTCAATTCTCAGCTGGGGTGCCTTCTGTGTGGAGTTTGCATGTTCTCCCTGCGTTCGTGTGGGTTTCCTCCAGGTACTCCGGTTTCCTCCCACATTCTAAAGACATGCTTCTGGAGCATTTCTCCCCAGGCCTCCGCTGAAAACAGGATCTGTGGAACCTAGTCGGACTTTCCCGGTCAACAAATGTTAAATAAAATAAATCTAGGATTGAAAGGGGCTTATCTGAACTTTTGTGAGAATATTACGCTGATTTTGACTTATTTGGTAAAGGGAAGCTGGTCTAGGGCTTGAAACAAGCATCCTCATTTATTCTTTTGAATTTTTTATAGTTTTTTTTCAAGTTTTAGCTTCTGGTATTTAGGGCCTGCATTTGAAAAGGTTTCTGGGTGGCCACATTGGTGCAGTGGTTAGTATTGCTGCCTCCCAGGAAGAGGTTCTGTGGTTTGATTCTTGGCTGGGGAGCCTTCTGTGTGGAATCTGCATGTCCTCCATGTGGGTTTCCTCCCAAAGACATGCTGTAGGTGGATTGGACACTCTAAATTGGCCCTAGGTGTGCATGTGTGTGCCTTCTGTGGAAGGTTGGGCACTGGGCTGGCAACTCAACACCTTAAAACTCCACTGCCAATTGTTCTGTGGACCATTGTTCTGCTGTGGTGACCCCTAACTGGGATAAGGAGATAATGATGATTTGACAGGTTTCTACTTGTTTGTGTATCACAGTGTCATGCAGTTATGTGAATTCAACAAATTTTCCATTAAACTCAGGCAGAAATATCCATCCACTGAGATCCTCCATGACCAATTCTGAATAGCCACCCCCAGTGACAAGATTCTTCAACCTAGCATTATGGACAGTTGGACTACCCTTGTTTCTCCTGCCAACCTTGTTGACTTATGTCTCTTGAGGCAGTGTAGCAATTGCCTCATGTACACAGATAACCATCTACTAATAACACACTCTAGCACAGAGTATGAGAGACATTTTTACACCAAGACTCTAGAATCCATGCTCTCTCTCACTTAAAACAGTAACACGGAGGTTATCAACTCACCCACCACTACATATGAACATACTACCACTACTCATGCACATACCACTACTCATACACATAGTATGCATCAAATGTGTAAATCCACATATGTGGAGGTTCTCTGAAAAAACATACTGAAACACCAGAGACCTCCAAAACACAAGACTGCTACAACTAACACAGTCCCCACAGCACCCATGACACATAGCAACACCAGTGTCTCAACCACCAAGCCAATAAGGTATAACACTCAAAAAAACAAATTTTCTTGTCATTGAGGACTCAGTAGTGAGACACATGGATGTCCCACTCACCGGGTTGGACAAGGAGAAAGCTGCCTATCCGGTGCCAGAATTTATCAGATCATGCATGCACTCAGGTCTCTCAGCAACAAGTACCATTATGAGTTTGTCATAGTTCGTGTTGGTGTGAATGACCTGAGATGTACCTCATTAGACTATATGAAGAGAGACATGGTTGAGCTCTCTGAGTATGTGCCCCAGGCAGGTATGTCCCTAGCCTTGAGCAACATACTGCCCATAAGAGACATGGGTGCCAGGCCTCATGTAAATTTCCTATTCCTTATACACTGGTATAGTTTGCACTTAAAATGGGTAATAGACAAACTCAGCTTCACATGGATGGGAAGCCTGTTCCACAGGAAGTGTGATGTCCAGCTATATCGCATCAGACTGCCAACAATTAAATGGCATCCCTTATTACCCTGGGTCAGTATCTAATGAGCTTCAATCCTCAATATTGACCACATTATGACACTGTCACTTAAGCAGAAGTGATATTTCACAATTCTCCCCTAAGAGCACAACAGAGACATGCTCTGTTTTCTGGGACTGGACTATCGTCCACCCAAATGTATTTTCTTATTACACACTTCTGAGCAAAATGTCCCAGTTTAAGACCTCTGATATACTCACACTCAAAGTAAATTTAAATCTCACATATCCAAACACTTCTGGGAAAGCCTGACACAGATTTCCAGCTGTAGCTCTTTCCCAAAATAATACAGTAATGCTGCCACCAAGCAGAGGGTCTTCATGGCTGCCCAACTGTGAAAATTAATTATCAAAAAAATGATAGCTGTGACCAGAACAGGTGACAGTGCTTTTAGTTTCATCACAGGAAGGACAGTCTCTGGGACACATATCTGTCTCCCCAGCATGTTCTGTTTAAGTCACAGCAAAATTCAGGTCCTTAGACCTTGTATTTCTGGTACTGCTTGACTTACAAAATGCAGGAGATACACAAGTGTGTGGTTTGTGGATACCTTGTAAGCCAGGCACATATGACTCCTTTGCAATCTATAGGAGACCAAATAGAGGAAAAGAACATTAAGACACTCTGTGCTTGTTATGCCTTGTATTCCTTTTCTAAGGAACCTCTGAAGTCACTCCAGTTGCTGCATATACCTGATCAGGTACACAACGAAGGGAGCATTGTACTCTATGATTGGTCTGATAAGGACAGAGTACAGTGGGATAATAACCTTTGTGGACCTAGACACCATGCCCTTACGTATAAGTTGTGCAACGTTAAAGGACTTCCTCACCACTGTGGCTATGTGGTGGTCGAAAGTAAGGCTACTGTCTACGGATGTACCAGATCCCTAACCAGTGGGTCGACTCGTAGGGGTGTATTATCTACAAGAAATTAGGTGGGATAGTTGACTTACCACACAGAACAATTATGCATTTCTTAGCATTGAGTTTAAGACCAAGGCATTGCCACCATTTATTAGACAGAGACAGGCCTTTTTGAAGAATGCTAGGGTCTGCAGGTGAGATGCAATTGTCTTCTAACTAAGTCAGCCATAAACCTTTAGCTTTTGCTTTTAGTTCAGAGAAATAGATGCCAAAAAGGAGTGGGCCCAGTAACAAAAGTCCAGGGTGACTCTGCTAGGGACTGGCCTCTTGGATTTGGTGGCCCATACCTCTCAGCTGTACAGATTTTCTCAGAATGTCCAGATTTTTGCCTCATATTTTTGGTCTTTTTCTCATAAAATGTTGGTTTTCTGGCAAATCACTGAGGACTGAAGTCAGAAAATAATGACAGATGTCCAAGTTATAGACTTCATACTCTTCAGAAAATTCACGCTCATGCAAAATCTGCTATTCTATAAACCTTCTAAGTTTGTAAGAGCAATATTTAAAAAGTGCCCCTATTTTTTGGCCTTTGTCCCTCATTATATATGGCTTTGTTGAGATTTCTTGATCTAAGAGGTTGAGCGGTATGAGGTGGCCTCTCCTGTTTTGACCTCTTGGGTCCTATCGGTGAGCCAGTTGACTATCCAGCAGGTTATAAAAGGCTTTATACATAATTTAGTGAGCTTGACTGCAATGCCTGGGTAGGGTATTGTATCAAAAGCCTTGACCAGATCAAGGTAAGCTGTGTGCGCATTCTTGCCCTCATCCATTGTTTTAGTGACCCTCTCAAAGAAGTCCACTAGATTTAATAGGCATGACCTTCCTTTAACAAAGCCAAACTGTGATGTTTCCAGCATTTGCATGTTACCTATGTCCTTATCTATCATGCCTATGATGATTCTTTCCATGGCCTTACATATGAGGCTGGTCAGACATATGGGCCTGTAGTTACCCATATTGGTGGTTGGACCTCCTTTGTGCAGGGGAATGACTGCAGCTATCTTCCATTCCTTGGGCACAAAACCTGCCAATAGACTCCAGTTGAAAAGTGATTCAAGTGAACCAGAGAGGTCATGTCTCATGTTATTTAGTAAGCATCCTGAGATGTTACTGCGGCTCATCAATGTAGTGTTTTTGGCCTTGGAAAGTGCATTGAAGACCTATTCCCTAGTAATGGTTGGGAGGATTGTCGTATACGGTATTTCCATTGGTCTATCTGTGGGGAGTAAAAGGAGAAATTTGAGCTGAACCTGTCAGCTGAAAAGCTGGCAATGGCCTCCATATGAGTGTGGGTGATGCCGTTTACAATAAGTTCTGCACATTGTTGCATATTTTCCTTGAGGTTTGGACAGAACCGTAGAAAGCTTTGTGGTTGTCCTTTGCCTGAGATGCTATTTTTTTTTTCAAATCTAGCCTTTGAAGTCTTGTATTAATTAACCCTCTTATCTACCTGATTAGACTGGTCAGGGTTTTCTTATTAGTATATTGACTTTTGTTCCTCCTACACTTGGCCAAGATTTATTTCTTTTGTTGTGTAACTGATTGATGTTATGATTCCACCAGGGTGGCTTGTTTTCTGAGTTTGTCTTATTCTTAATACAACTGGGCACAGCTTGCTCTATACAGCTAACAATATGGCTGTTCAGGGATTTTGTAAATTTCTCGGCATATGCTATGGGGTTTACTGGGTTTGAGGGTGCTTGGAATTTAGTCAAAGGTGTCACTTAGTAGAGAGTTTAGCTTTGGAATTGTTCCTACAAGTTTTTGGTTTTGGTAGGTCCCTGGATTTCATTCTTATATCAAGCAATACTGCCTTATGGTCAGATCTGCTGAGCAGGGACATTACACTGGGTGAGGAACATCTCTCCCCCATGTTTGTGAGTACAAGGTAAAGGATATTTGTAGCCCTGGTAGGATAATGGACCAACTGTTCCAGGATGTTGGTATTAATGAGGTTTAGGAATCACTGGGATTGTGAGTTAGAAGTGGTGTAGGATTCCCAATATAATCATGGATAGTTGAGATCTCCCATGAATATCATACTGGATTGAGTGGTGAGGGACTCAAGTACACTGAGGTAGGTAGTATGGGTTACCTGGGACATGGAGGGGGACTTATACATTAAAAGGATATGGTACTAGACTCAGTTTATGGTTAGTTGCACATGTATGAGTTCCAGTGGGTCCTACACTTTAACTAGTCTGGATGTGAGGTTGCTTTTAATATAGACTGAGACGCCTTCAACTTTAGTTCCTTCCTGTGTAGTAGCTGGTCTAAAGGTGTGAAAGGCATTACACCCTTGCAGTGCTGGGGTACTTTCTATGACTTTAAACCATGTCTCCATTACTACACAAATGTCTGCACTCTCTAGGGAAAGGAAGGGATGCAGAGAATGGAGTTTCTTGTTAAGACTTTCAGCATTGAGCAGTGCCACCTTCAGATATTCCTTCATAAGTTCAGTTAAGTCAGAAGGTTTATCAGTTTGGCACTGTATAAAAAAGGCAATTTAGGGGTGGAAAAAATCTTCAGCAATAGTTGATAGCCTAGAGGGGATAAGCGCATACCATCCCTGACAAAGCAGTGTAGACTGTCAACCATGTTCTCTCAGGCCATCAAATATTGTACACCCTTGGACTGACACCTGAAGCTAAGCCAATTATTAAAATCAATCATTTTCTGTTGGTAACGCAGCATCATCCTTGGAAAAGGTAGTATGCTGCTCAGTGCTAGGCTCATACCTGCCTGACACACATAATCAGCGAACTTGATCATGTCTTGCTTCATATAGTCAAGGAAGGTACGTTTCAGGTCATTAACACCTACATGGACTACAACAGGAGTCATACTGGTACCTGTAGTTCAGTGACCTGAGTGCTTGTGTGACTTGATGGAGCCTATCCCCTAAAAGGCAGCTAACCATGGCTCACTCCTTACTCAGTCTGCTGAGGGGGACATCAGTGACTGTGTGCCAAACTATAGAATCACCAATGACCAGGAAATTTGGTTGTGCGCTTGTTAGCATTAAGGGCTTAGCAGTAGAGGCATTGGATACAGTGCTACTATGAGTAGCTGTGGGTGGTGTTATAACAGAGTGGTTTTAGTGTTTTAGGAAGGTTACCTGTAAGTGCCTCAGTGTAAGTAGTTTTATGTGCAGGGTCTTAACCCTTTGCATTAGGTGTAATGCAAGTATCACTGACAAGCTCTGTTGGATTAGTTTTGATTGTAGGAGAGACTTTTGCCTCCAGTGTTAAAATGTACTTATACCTCTCACATACTTTATCTGCTTTATTAAGAATTAACTGGTTGTCAGTGTACATGAGGTTATTGCTACAATGCCTCAGAATACCCATCTCAAGCAGACTTGTGATGGAGAGAGTCAGGAAATGCATATCCGTGGCTGCTGATCTGCTAGGGAGGAGTGAGGGAAATTTAAAAACTGAATAGGTAGTCTAATAAAATATACTGCAAGATATTTGATGGATGCATCTTTGATTTTGCTTAAGAAAGCCACTGGAATATTATTTTAATAAAGCAGAGAGTCAGCTTCTTGGTGCTACTCAAGATAAGAGGTGTTAGATCCCCTTCCCAGGAGGTGTCGAAGGAATGAAATAAAAAAGGGCAAGACTGTTGAACATATTTAACAGTTACTCCATCCACAGATTCCAAAATATTTCAAAAATGTCCACCAATATAAAAAAAGAAAATAATACCAAATGATGCAGCAGACCTGAAAATGACAAAAAGAGGTGCAGTGCAGTCTTTACAGTAAAATTACTCAGTGATAGCTTCTTCCAGCATTTCCTTTGCCTGACACACACCACCCACTGTTACAATAAAGATGTACCAATTTTTCAACATGGTGCTCTTAAATAATAATAATCAAATGGGTTAGAGGGTAGTGTCAACAAGCCACGTCATGCAGTTTTAAATGTATTTAGTCTTAGGCCCCATTGTCCCTATACCAAAAGATAATATTCATGTTGTCTTATCTTGTATGAAATCCATCTACTGGGAACTTGAAGAATAGAATGGAACCTTTTCCAAATCTAGGAAAAGGATCGTATTCAGGTTTTTTCTTAGTATGAGAGAAGGAAGGCCACTGGAAACGTACTCTGAATTCTACAGATATCTGAACTTGCATACAGACGTACTTACATACAAATATTTCAAGCACGGGCATTAATGCCCTTCTTTTTAATTTGCCAATAAAACAAAACACTTGTTCCCATAATAAGTATCCAGGCTGTTCTTAAAAATATCTAAACTAGTACTTGCTTTAATGTAATTTGGTGGTCTGTTCCATGCATTATGTACTCTGTCAGAGAATCAATTGGTACACGTCTCATTCCTATAGAATCTTCTACATAGGTTGTCTGATGATTCTCTACTACTTTTTGTTAACCCCAAACATTCCCAGAGGTAGTTGTCACTTGTTGTGTCTTTTGGCTTTTCCCGGTTAGGGGTCGCCACAGTGGAACTCCGATCCGCTAATGATTGGCAGTAGATTTTTATGTGTTGAGTTGCCAGCCCTGATGCACAACCATCAACTAAGGTACACCCATTCACGCACGTCTCCACACAGAAGACACTTTCACTGAGAATCAAACAGGACAACGTCTTACTGTGAGGCAACAACGCTACCGCGGCAGAGGTAGTTGTCACTAAATGCTCTATATACCTGAATAAGATCTCCTCTTAGATATCTGTAAGAGACACTGTACAAGTTCAGATATTTTCGTCTTTCATAATAACTTACATTTTCACATCCATGGATACCCTTGGTATATTTCTGTTGAACTCTTTCCAGTTTACTCATGCTTGTTTTCTTATAGGGTTTCCATATTGTTATTCCATACTCAAGTTTGGGTCTAATGTAACTAACAAACAATGACTTCATTATTTTTGATTTTCTAGACGTTATAAATATTTTTATACAACCTATAGTTCTATAACAATCATTAATCAATTGGTTGATATGATTAGAAAAGCTCATAGCTGACTCTACCAGGACCTTAAATGAGTCTACAGTTTCAATCACTGTGTGCTGTATTAAATATTCACCTTTCAGTTTATGCCTACCAAATCTCATATGCTTAGTGTTTGATATATTTATTAGCATATTAGTCTCCTGTGCCCAAATGGTTAATTTAGTCAAGTTATTTTGTAGACATGCCTTATCTGTGACACATGTAATCAATTTACCCAATTTTAGGTTGTCTGCATATAGACTTTAGAACACCTCAGATGAAAAAGTTAGGTCTGAAAGATACAATCTAAACAAGTAAGGGCCTAGGACAGAGCCCTGTGGGACACCCTGAGTGTAACTAAGGATTTGGCCTGTCCAGTTGCTGTATGATACAAACTCGATATGAACTTGTTTATTAAGACCAAAGAAAAGTTCAAGATAATGATATTGTAGTGGCATTACTTCCTCGTTTTATCCCCACTCCCATTCTCTGGGTCTTGCCCAATTGTTCCCTTCTTTTGCCCCACTGATCTGTTTATTCATCTCTTTGGATGGAGGCCAAGCACCTTCCAGCCCAGCTGAAATGCCTGAGGCTCATTTGTTCTCAGGCTGAATGCCCAATCAGACCATTTGTTTCCTTGGGAAATGAGAGTAAAGTGGTAGGAAGCAAAAAAATCTGCCCAACTCAGCAGTGTTCCTCAAGTGTCTAACATTCAGAAGCAGCTTTCTGAAGTTCCATTCTATACCGCTTTCTGCAGGAAGCATGCATGCAGCAGCACATGCTTTCCCTTGCAAGTGCAACGTGTCAGTGGGCTGCATATGCTCAGTAGGATTGATATATGTGGGAGCAATGTCCCGTACTCTTTGTGGCACACAAGTTACAAGCAAGACTCAGTCCACCCCCAAAATAAGCAAGTTTACAATGACCACTCACCCCAGCCTCCCTATGCCCCTTCATCATCCATGTCTTTAACAAAATGCAGGTTATCTGGGTTGCAGTTAGGGCTTTATCTTGCTGAACCAAGTAGATAGATAATATCATAACAACTCATGAAGTTGGCATAATGGTTAAGATATTTCCTTTACAGGCACAAGGTGCCGTGTTTGATTCTTACATAGGGTAATTGGCTAGGCTTAAAATAGCCCATACATTCTCTCTAGATGCTGAATGCATGTTTAGCAACTATGGATATGTGGGGTGCTTATTTATCTATCCCCATCTACAGAGCTCACAGGATTTTATTCAATTCAGTATGGGAACTTACATTAACTATTCACTCCATTATAATTTGGTCCTTCTACTATATCCAATTTATTTACTCAATGCCTTATTTTTGTACTGGCTCATCTCAAAATTATGGAATCCATATCTAGCTTTATCTAGGTGATCAGCAGAAAAAAATTGTAGCTCAGTAAATTCTGCAATTATTCTCTTTGAAGAAATAATCTGCTTTCATCTCAGCACAGTTTAACAGATTTCTAAGAGCTGTACTGTACATCACAGCCTTTATAACAATCATTCTTCAGGAGACATTGAAAGTGATGACAGCCTTTTTGTTCATGCGTTGAAATAAAAACATATGACTGCAAGGACATTTCCCAGTGCACTTTGCTACATGTCTCCCTGTATCCTTGTGTTTCTCAATAGCGGAGATCACACATGATGGTACAGCAGTATTTTTCCAGCCTTTGGAAGCACCCTCTAAGGTATATCCTTCTATTAATTCTGTGCCTTTTAAAATAAATCCAGTGGTGGCACAATATGATTGCCATCTCCTTTTACTGATTCTATCTCAGACAACAAATTGACTGCAGTCTCTATCTCAGATTATTGCTTCTGGCACCCATATTCAGAATAACATAATAACACCTGTACTTTCCATTCCATGTGAAATAACACATTAGTCTAAAAAGATGTCTGTTCACCTGGCTGCTCTAACAGCATTCTAATCAGCCTGGAGAACAGGAAATTTACTGATTGTTACAGTCATTACTACAGTGACGTGATATGTCAGCAAATGGGGAAACCCTTCCTATTCCCTGAAAAGACTAGCTGCAAAAATCTAGAAGGAGACAGTGCAAGAACGTAACTCTCCAAGACATTAACATTAACTGTCAGGGAATGCATACTGGTAGACCCCCCTAAAGTTTCAAGAGTGGAAACAGAACAAAAAGACCCTTTAAGTGATAAGTGAAAGTTATGGTCATGTAAAATCTATTATTTCATTTCTTATCAGTATCACCAATTCCTTCTGTCCACAGCCAGGCTTGAATGACCGCTATTTTTTCCATCAGATATACCCATGGTGTTCTGCATGCATTTTCTCAAATACTTTATTCATATGACTGCTGCTAAAGTTTAAAAAAAAGAAAGAAAAAATCAAATCTTATAGCATTTTGCAGACCAAACCAGCTATGATTTACTTTTCTAATATAGATGCTTGGGCTCAACCACTGAACCTGCTTCTGCACAGCAATTTGATAACACAAGAGGACAGAAGGATACACTGAGAAGGTAAGTCTCTCAGAATAATAGCTTGAGCCAGCTTGGTGGATCTCATACTGCTATTAAACAACCACCTATTTCTGCAACTGTGTTTCCTCATTTATAAGAAGCTAAAGGATATACTGCCAGAAAATCATGTGTTTCTAAATGCCCTTTATTTTGTCAGTGGAATAAAAAAGCATTCAATGCAGCTTGCATTAACCCATCAAATTCTGCTGTACCACACTCTAGTATATGATACTGGGTTTGCCTGTTTTCCCTTACAGTATATTTGTTTACCATGTCTGTTTGTACATTTTTATATCTGCACAAACCCTTTCTAAAGGCTGGGAAATCATACCTCTCAACCTTTTAGCACAAGAAATCTGGACAAAGCCAGAAATAATGGGGGACAAAGGTCCAAAAATAGGGACAAATTTAAAATATTGCTCCTGTAAACTTGGAAAGTTGCTAGGATAACAGGTTTTGCATTATTATGCATTTATGAAAGATATTACATCTGAAATTGAAATGTTTATTATTACTTAATAACTGAAATCCTCAATGATTTGGCCAAAAAACACAATTTTTATGAGGATTAGAAAAATATGAGAGTTGTGAGGTATGAAACAGATCCTGAAAAGTATCCTTCATCTAAGATTCTGTAACACATTATGTAAATTCACACAGGACTTGAGTTTTGTCACTTAAAAACTTAATTAAAACATCTATGCTACCCCCTCTATAGGACAAAGAAACCTGTGCTAACTGCACCTACCATGCCTTTGAGTCTAGATGCTTGATTCCTATTATTTTTCTTAACCCATCATATATGTGTTCTATATATCTATATTCTTTCTCAGTTTTACACAAAGTATTTTTAAAGGGGAACAGAAAGAAAATCAGAAAATGTTACAGAACATAAAAAAATAAATAAATAAGTAAAAAGACAATTAAATGTAAATTTTACATCTAAAGATGATTTGCACTATAAGCTTCTTTTGAGCTTATGAGTTTGGCAGACCTCAGGTATCTTTAATGTTACACACTGTTATGTGCAGTCACTTCATAAGAGACATATACGGTTCTATAATAAATAGATCCCTTTTTCACTTCCAAAGTGGCCTCTGACTTTTCCTTGAACCAGTCAATCTTTTCATTTGTTCTCTTTTTTGAGCACACTCAGAAGGGTGCAATAATTCTGCAGAACAGGGAAGTGCACAGGCAACTTTGAAATTGCACTGAAAAGACCAGTGAGGCAGAGTCTGATCAGCAGGTTCTGTTATTCTGAAAGACAAACAAGGTTTGTCTACTCACCAAACAATTCCTTTCAAATGGTTGGCTAGCTCTACTAGTTTTTATTGTAAAAACATAATGACATTTTGAGGAAATAAGGGTTCAGTCCACAAGGCCATCCCCTACTACTGTAGTCTTCTTTAAAAACATGTATAAACCCAAAATATCTGTGAATCCGCTGCTTTGATAGCCCTTTACACATTTGGTAAGCATTAGAAAATGGATGTCTTTTCTATAAGTAGTGCAAGCATTGCTTCAGCTCTTCTGCAGGTTTTGCTATGGACCTGTCATTATTACTGGTACCTGAAGGTGTACTGCTTGCTACTCTGTCATCAGTTAATGAATTCCTGCAGCAATGGTGCTCATGCTGAACATAGTGCTACTTTCTTTGTGATTATTCTGAACATAACAGCTGAGGTTTCAACAATAGAATCACTACTACATGATGGGTAAGCAAGCCTCCTCTCCCCTTCCTACTTTTTCTGCACATTATGTCCTTGGTGGTCTCTGTACATAGGTAGCTGTATAACAAATATAATAGGGATTATGTTTCATGTTTGTGAAATTATACTACAAAATCTTAATCAAAATGAGTGTTGTGCTTTTTACTATTCCTTTGTAGCCAGTTGGTTAGAAGTATATAATAATTTGGCAAATTTTGAAACGTTTGTCTTTAGCATTGTGTGCTCTTACATAGCTTGCCTTAGGCTTCCCGCACTCCTTTAGTATTCTACAGGAACGTTTAAGGTTATACTAGCCCCATTTATCATTTGCTGGACACCAAAAATGAATGAAATAAGGCATATGCAACAGTGTCCTTTATGGCCGGGGTCCCACTAAAGCACTAAAGATGCCTGTAATCTGCAAATGATCAGGTAGGAAGGCTGATGCCTACCAACAATTAATACCCACTCTTCTAATTAATTTCTGCCACAATGAGAGTACCTTTCCAACAACTGTTGTTATAGGTAGGTTCATACAACAGTAACTTACAATTTCTATGTCATTGTCAGCTATGGCATAGGTTTGTCACCTTTCAGATATCCAAAGTAGATCTTTTTATGAAAACATGAAATTTTGTAGGGCAGGTCATACCTATAAGAAATAAAAATAGGACTGGATTCACTTTTTTTCCAAAATAATAGCTCACTTATATAGAAGTCTCATGTAGACAAAACTGTGATGCTCTGATCCAGATGATATGAGTAAAACAAAAGTTTATTCCTTCACTTACCACAATTAGTTACAGATTTTTTGAAGGAGACCAAATGCATCTTTTGTTTCATGTGGTATTAAGGTATAAGATGTAAGTTTGGTGCCATTGGACTGATGTTCTTTATCCTATAGTAGAGTTAGCAGGAGTATTTTATTACCCGACAGAGTTACTAGGGAATCATTATGTACTGGTAGCTTAGGGTATACTAATGGAGAATGCCTCTCTGAATTTAAGAGGTTCTAAGTGGAACCCAGTTTGGAGGCATGTTCAGGGAACAAGCAGGATGAATTGGCTACACAGCATTTTACCTCCTTATATAATAGATTGTCTAATAGAAGAAAGGACTTGGATAACACAGAGTCATTTAAGAAAGGCAGAGGCGACTATTTTGGGAACAGGAAATACAGTATTTAACGAGGATCAGATTTTTGGACTACAATTTTCCCTGTCTGTAAATTATGCATGCATGTATATTTTCTATATTTGAATTTGTACATTGAGCCATATTCTACTAATGTGAGATAAGCACTGCAGTTTGGTAAGAAAATATACCTACGATTTTACCTTTTAACACCTAAGAAGGTACCATGTCAGAGCAAATGTTCAAATGTTCTCTGTAAGATATCATTTTAGCAGCATAAGTGCATCCTTGTTCTTGTAGATTTGCAAAATAAATCCTAAACTGCTTGCCCTGTGAAACATTTCTAAACACTGTCAAATGCAGTCATGCCATATGTTCCATTTTTCATTTTCATTTTGAGTGGAAGAAACCAGCCACCCACAAAAGTTTGCCTGAACTTTGTCAAACATTATTGCATTATTTATGTTTTGTCACATCTCAAGTGTGGCTCAGACTGCTGTAGACCAAACTATGGTGTTCTGATCCAGATGATATGAATAAAACAAAAAGTTTATTCCTTCAGTTACCACAATTAGTTACAGATTTTTTGAAGCAGACAAAATGCAGGCTTGTATGTCTGAACATTGTGTATTTAATGGATTTGTTTTCTTTAATTGGTTAAATCTGCTTGGTGGGCAAATTAGTGAAGTCACTTTTGTCCTTTACAGTCATCTGTTGTTGTTTTTACCAGCTTGTCGTGTGAGTAAGTAGAATAATTTTGACGGCCATGGTCAGTTGCAGTTGGAGAAATTTACAAATATACAAAATGTGAGTATATTTATGTTTAAAGGCAGTTTTTCTCAAAGAAACATAAACAATCGCTTTTTATGTGCTGAGCTGGTTAGTAGCCAACATAAATGGTTATACTAGAATAACAAGCCAATTTCCTGTAGTTAAGGTTTTTGTTTGACAGAGGTCTACTCTCCACTATTGCCTGTTCTGATAGATAATTATCCCCTTCCCCCATTTATAACAGGCAAAATACATGTGGGTTTCTTGACAATTTATTGGATATTTTACCACATGTAGTTTATGCAGCTACAATAACTGCTTCCAGCTTTTCAGTAAATTCCACGAGTGACATCACATTTTCCTTTAACAAATTAATTAGCATAACTACTTTTGTGTAAAACAAGAGTCTGAGATTAATAATGCTGCAGAAAACTGGGTAGCTTTCAGCTTAGCTAGCGAACAGCCTGCAGTTAGATGTAATGCACTGTAAATGGACGATAATGTGGCCTCTAATAAGAGAATATCAGTTTAGCATATTTTAATACTAACTTATATCTTCTTCTTCTTCTTTCAGCTTTTCCCGGTTAGGGGTCACCACAGCAGAACACCTGTCTGCTCATGATTGGCAGTGGAGTTTTACGGTGTCATGTTGCCAGCCTGGCGCCCAACCTTCCACAGAAGGCACACACTCACACTTAGGGCCAATTTAGAGTGTCCAATCCACCTACAGCATGTCTTTGGGATGTGGGAGGAAACCGGAGCACCCGGAGGAAACCCACATGACCACAGGGAGGACATGCAGACTCCGCACAGAAGGCACCCCAGCCAAGGATCGAACCAGAGAACCTCTTGCTGTGAGGTGGCAACGCTAACCGCTGCACCACCACGCGACATAAAAAAGATAAATACCATTTTTTGTCATTAAAATTCACAGGTATAGCCATATTTCAGATTGTTCTTATACATCTTTTTCTCTGTTTAGAGTTCAGTAACATGACCAGCATAAACGTATTATTTAAAGTTTCACTGAGTCTGCTCAGTTGGGAATCGGTCCTTTTTTATTTACACTTAGGAGGCAGAGGTGTTTTCATTCATGCCTGAGGAATTTAGGAAATGGTGCAGCTGTATATCAACCTAGTTATACAGCGGTATGCATCTAGAAGGAAATCAGGTGGTATCTTGCTTACCTTCTTTATGTTCATCATATCGATCACTGCTGCAGTAGACTAAAGTATATGGGTATATCCTGCATAGGATATAAAAGCCGGCAACCTAGCAAACCTTCAGCACACCATGCACACACCCAAATCATTAGTCAGCTTGAGCTCAGCTGAGTAAAAGACAGGTTTGGGCACAAAGCCCTTCAAAGATTTCCTGCTTCCGAAGAGAGCACTCTTCTGCTGGCTTTTGAGGATCAGTGGTTGGCTTGTGCTGTTCCATCGCTGAGCAGATAAATTTCCTTTGGAAAAGAAAATTACACATATTATTTTTAATGTTTAAACTTACTTTTCTGTTTACTAAAGTATATTCAAATCTAGGAACATGTGCTTTATTGTCTGTTATGCAGCTTTACTGTACTTTTAAATGGGAATGCACTTATGTTTCTGACAGTTTAAAAGTTAGGTTAAGCTTTCTAAAACTGTATTTTTTCTGTGGAGAAACTATTTTAATTACTGTTTTGGTCTGGTAAAGTGTATTAGAATGCCTTTTACTGTGTTTTTACTGGGAAAAGTTACTTTGTACTACTTTTTACATTTTATTGGCTTTTGCTGCTTAGTTTTCACTGGAAAGAAGCATCATTTTTGATTTTACCAAGGAACAAACTATTGGTCCTATGGTCAGTCCTTTCCCCAGCCACAAAAATAAAAAGTTAACAAAACAACCTTTGCCACCACAGCAGACTAGTAATTTGCCTTCAGCTGAATGTGGGTAACTCTGCTAATGGCAAAGCTGATTCCTCAGACCGCTCATCTTTTTCCCTGGATACCTTTAGTGTTGTCCATTTAACCACTATGGACTCAGGGTTATCAATGTCTTCTGCAGCTGCTGTGATCCCCTCAGTGGGAAAGCCACTCTTGGTGGTTTTGGGAGAAAGGGCAGAGAAGGTGCATTTGCTTATCCAGAATTTTGTGCCCATCCCTGGGGAAGGTGTTGCTGCTATTAATAATCCTATTCACTCTAACTTTCCTGTCAAAAAAACAGAGAACTAACCATGTATCTTCTCCTGCACCAGTTTTCACTGGATAAGAGCAGTTTATTAAATCTGGCTCAGGATCTTGTACAGACTATTGACCCTTCTTATTTGGTGTTTTCTAGTAAAAAAAATGAATTCCTCTTTTCCTGAAGAGATTCAAGAAATTGAATCGGCAGAGGAATGTGATGGGACAGATACAAGTTTTTCTCCTCAGATTTCTGATTCAGACTCAGAACAGAGCATGTTATCTGAATCTCCCTGCCAAGGATTCTCTTTCTTTGAAACTATTTACAGAGACTGCCAGTATTTTCTCTGGGAGAACACTGAGGTTTATCAGTCTATCAGAAAATGCCATGAGTTATTACAACTAGACCCCCCCCCCCACATGCATTCATAGTCTGTGGTTTTCCTGACAGCCAGCCTGCTGCACCTAAGAAATCAGACACAGGGTACAAATTCCCCAGTCTTCCAAATGTTTATACATTCATCCCAGACCTGACACAGCAGCTATTAAATGTAGCAAATCCAACTGCTGCCGAGCATTTTGTTAATTTTGATCCTTCCTCTTCTGACAAGGATGGTGAAACAACTGATGAGTCTAGAAGGAAAAAGTTTGTTTTAGCAACTTTTAATTTTTAGAATTTTGAATTGTGAGTCTCATATGTTAAAGTTTACTCTGACTAATTGTGAAAGTGTGAGGAATGCTTTATCTGCAATTCCCTCCTATGAGGAAAAATCTGCTTTGTATGGTTTAGTTTCTTCAGTTTCTCAGGTCACTACCCATTGTTTAGTATAGCAATAACCCACGCCTGGGTGTGGGTAATGCTGGATTTACCCACGGTTAGTGTGGTTTGGTCACGAGGGCAAAGCCCAAGTGGCCAAACAAAGACAACTGTGGGTAAATCCAGCATTACCCACACCCAGGCGTGGGTTATTGCTATTATACAATGACACTATTTAAGAAAAAAAATTATTACTTTTCTTAAATAATGGCATTGTATAAAGCCTCCTTCCTGCCCTTCCGCAGCTGTCTGGTATTCTGCGGCAGTTCTGATGTACTGCGCATGTGTATGCTTACGCAGTACATCAGAGCTGTGGGCAAAAGCAATGGAGAAAGCAAGATCTCTGTTGCTTTTGTCAAACTGCCTCACTATGTTAAAGGAGTTTAACATAGCGAGACAGCTTTAATAAAAGCAAAGGAGAATCTCCGTTGCTCTTTTTAAAGCTGTCTCGCTATGTTAAACCCATTTAACATAGCAAGATACCTTTAAAAAAAGCAACGGAGATAGGAAGATCTCCGTTACTTTTTTTAAAGCTGTCTCGCTATGTTAAACTCGTTTAACATAGCGAGACATTGTGTAAAAAGCAACGGAGATCTTGCATTCTCCGTTGCTTTAAAAAAAAAAAAGAGTTATACTAATGGAAGAAGTCCGGGCAACTGGACCTTTTTCCATTACTATAACTCTGATTTACAACGTGCACGCTGACCAAACAGCGGGCACATTTTAGAATACTAATGGGGGGGTCATTGTATAATATGTGATTATCACTCAGCCAATACTTCATCCAGGACTGTTGCCAGTGGTACTGTGTTGAGGAGGTTTTTCTGGCTGTGTTCTTAAAACCTCACAGAAAATGTAAAACATGAGATTTTTAATTCACCTTTGAAGAGAGATTTAGTTTTTGGACCCTCTGATGTAGACGATATCAAAAATGTGATAAAAGAGGTAAGCTGGTGCAGGGAATCTCTCAGATTTTTCAGCCCTCCTTCTCCAAATTTTCAAAGGGATTTTCTGCTTCCTCATTTGAAAAACAATGACAGTGAGGTTCCAAAAAGAAAGCATGACCCCATTCCTAGAACAAAGGGCAGTCAAATAAGGCAGAATGACTATATAATGTTACTAAAATTTAACTTACATATCTTGCAAAGCATAAAAGAAATAGAACATTTCTAATGCTAGACTTTCCCTGGCTCAGGTTCTCCTCCTTCCCTCCCTTCTGTATGATGCCCCAATCTTAATTAACATACAGTCTACAACCTTGTCCAAACTCCAACAAACATACCACAAAGTAACTAGATTTGCCCCCAACTCTCCTCATAACTCTCACCACTTTCTTGTACTCAGCTGTCTCCAATGACTGGAATTCCCTCAACAACTCCTACTATTGCAATTACAAATCACACACTCTGTATTATACAAACCATCTACCTGCCCATCCTTCTCCTCCCTGGTATCCTCTTATACACCTACTCGTACTCTCAGCACCCCAACCAGCATCTCCTAGATATTGACCAACCTAACAAAAATGTTGGTAAACTACTTTACAAATGCATTGTAGCCCAAGCTTGGAATAAACTCCCCGCACACATACGATCCCTTCCGCATCCTAAACAATTCAAAAAGGAACTTAAACTTCATGGGTCTATATCACTTTGTCGAAGTTTTACAAGGTCGAAAGCTATATGATCAAACCCATATGTTTGAAGTAGTAAAACTCTGAAAACTTAAAAAAAAAATAAAAATAATTAAAAACATACCTGACGGTTGTAAGCAGTGGTGCAAGCTCCCCTGCACCCCCCCATGTGAGGGGCTGCACCCACCCACACCCACCGCTTTTTAAATAACGCAACTTTGAGATCACATTACAGTGTAGTAAAGGCAAATCTTCCTTTTCCGCACTGTACTGCATTGTAGTGCGGTCTCAGAGTTGGTATATTTAAAGAGCGGGGGCTGTGGGGAGTGCAGGAAGGCTTGCCTCCCTACTTACAACTGCCAGATTATTTATTATTTTTATTTATTTATTTTTTAAAGTTTTCAAAGCTTTACAACTTTGAACATATGGGTTTGACCATATAGCGTTCGAAGTTGTAAATGCTCGACAACGTGATATAGACTCAAACTTCAACTACTTAACACCAAGTCTTTCCCCTGTCAGGCCCCTACCTAATCCACTACACTACTGTTTTTTTCACTCCTACTACACAGACATCTTACTGTAACACCTCTTAATTTTCTCCCTTTACTCTTAGTCTTATTATAAGAATACACCCTTAAGATTTACTTCTACACCACATGTGTGTATATATATATATATATATATATATATATATATATATATATATATATATATATATATATTGTTTGCTCATCTCTAAATACCTCTCTTTATTAAGTATTTTCATCTGTGGAATCTTATTCTTCCTCTTTGAAAATTTAATTGCTGTATATATTTTCACTGTTAAAAATAAATTATTTCTTTTATCATGTGTATGTACTATACTTCTCTGTATTTGGAGCTTATGTATTGTAATTCTGTATATTAGAGGATAGAGCTTATGTACTGTAATTGTCTGTATTGGAGTTTTTCCTCCTTGGGTCTCCACTGAAAATGGGCATCTAACCCAGTTGGACTAACTCAGCAACAAATGTCAATCAAACAAACAAACAAACAAACAAATAAATAAATAAATAAAGGTCCTTGACCCTCTTCCCACTCTGGCAGTACCTTATCCCTTCCAGAAAGTTTGAATCTCCATTTCTGTCTTTGGCAGCAGATTGTTTCTGACAAATGTGTTCTGATACTGATTCAGCAGGGTTACAAATGTAAGTGGGAAGAAATGTCTCCTTTATAATGAATTATTCCACAGCTACCAGACCAAACCCCTTTTCCTTCCTGTCCTACAGCACATGCTATCTCAGTGGGTAATAGACACAGTTCCTCCTTCTCAGTTGGGAAAAGTTTTTTTTTTTTAATTCAAAAATGTTTCTGAGACAAAGAAAATGCTTGGAAACCAGTTCTAGACCGTTCTTTCCTAAACCAGTATGTGATAGTACCCAAGTTTAAAATGCATTTACTTCACAGCCTGTTACCCCTTCTTTTTTATTTGAATTTGATAATCTTAAATTTAAAGGTTGCTTATTACGAAATTCCTATTCATCCAGACCTCAGACTTTTCTTAAGGTTTTATATGTTTGCATCACATTATCAGTTATCTGCCGTACCTTTTGGCCTATATTGCTCCAAGAGGGCTCACAAAGTGTCTAGCTCCTATTATGACCCATTGCAAGCAACAGGGTATCCACAGTTTTCTATTTTATCTTTGCAGATTCTTTATCAAAGTGTCAGAAATCTCTAGCTTGGATGAGCAATCTCATATCCTGGTTGGAATTCCAAGAGAACATTCAAACACAGGATTGTGTTCCTAGGGTGTCTGCTATACATCTTAGAACAAAGACCTTTTCTTCCCCAGGAAAAAAAAAAATACATCTATATTTAAATCTGTTTCAGGGGTTTTCTATTCAGAATTTGGTCACTGTGAGGAAATAACTTAGGATTCTAGGTCTCACAGTATCTATGATTTATATCATTCCTCTGACAAGTCTCCATGTGAGAAAGATTGAATGGTACAATAAAACAAAGATGACACCACCATCACTAGAAATGCATGTATACTAAAACTATAAACGCAAAACAACATGCAAAAACACATCCATAAAAGGAAACACAACTTTAATTTATTAGAAATAGGTTAAACACTTTTGTCTTATTATAAAAAAGCATTAACTCTGGGATTCAGTAAACTCCATGTAGGCTTCATGAGAAGCCTGTACAGAGTTTATTTATGTACACACTGATGCGTAGTGAGCAGCATTGCTAATTACATATTCATGCCGCACACCTCTTTTAAATGTAAGCAAGCACAGTTTGTGGCTGGCAACAGTGTTGTCAGGCAGGAAACCATGTAAAGCAACATGGATAGCAAATCTGTTTACATCAGAACACAGTAGGTTAGCGGAATTGCATGGAATGCCACAATGATCAGCAGGGCTTAACATAGAACTAAGAACCAAAATCAACCACAGTGTTTGTCCGTGCAGTCAAGATAATACTAAAAACTTCCAAACAAAGGCTCACATAGTGTGAAGGACCAGAACCAAAAATGCTAAAAATCTACAAAGTCCTAGATACACATACATAAATTAATAAACGTAAAAGTGCTAGTATAAATACCAAAATGAAGTCATGTGCAAAAGTCAAAGTTAAAATAAAATTTGTGTTTCTGGTTTTAAAACACATGGTTAAAACATGTATTAATATGAAATGCTTGCAAATGATCTACAAACCAGATTTATAGAAACCTGACTTTTGACCAACATGTTGCTTCCATTGTACGGAAAGCTTTCTACATGGCCTACCTCATAAGTAAGGGTATCTCACCCAGGGACAAGGAGGTTATAATATCCTCGTATTCTTCCCTTATAAGGCCCATTATTGAGTACAACGCCCCATTTGGCATATACCTTACAAAGCACATGCAGCAGCTGGAGAGACCACAGGGGTTCCTCACCAGGTGAATCCAGGGCCTCAAAAATCTACCATACACAGTTAGGGTAAAAGACCTGTCCCTCTATTCAGTTTCATACAGACTCCTCAGAGGTGACCTCTGTCTGGCATACAAGAAGATCTTGGACCCCGCCTTGATGGGACTGCTGCATATTCACAAGTCAAGCTCCACTTGAGTAACCCACACTTGCAGCATCAACTTGGTCTGTGACATCAATAGGACTTGTTGGCAGGACAAATTTGTGTCAGAGAATCCCCCATCTGTGGAAGAGACTCCCCCTCCACGTCAAGCTGATTACCTCCTTACCCCTTTTTAAGTGCAACTTGGATAACTGGATGAGAAATAGAAAATACATTCCTGGGATTCCATCCGTGTCCCTGCTGGACAGGGCCATCGGGTGCTGATTTGTCTAAATATGGGCTGGCAAAACTCTTGGCTAAGGTCATAAGGGCCTCAGGACCAATAGCCTAGTAACTTCCTATGATCCTATGAAATCCTAAACTGTACACACATACACACACACACACACACACACACACACACACACACACACACACACACACACACAGACAAAAAAAAAAAAAGATTTTCTAACTATAATTTTGCTGCCCTTAGTTTGAGAACCATAAAAAATAGAAATGATCTCATTAAGACAAGGGTAGCAGGATGCATTTAGTTTTAATTGCCAGAATAGTTCTCTATAGTCAGTTTTGTTTTCCCAAGTACCACCTTTCCTGTTGAAGGGAACTATTTTCAATATCCAAAATAAAAACTGGGAAATTTTGGTGCATGCCTGTCTGTTTTTGGTATATATACTAGTATTTTAATGTTTATGATTTTGTGAACAATCTAGGACTTTGTAGATTTTTAGCATTTTTGGTTCTGGCTCTACACACTATGTGAGCCTTTGTAAGGGCTTAACATATAGTTATTACGGTTTTCAACCACTTAATGCAAGAAATCTGGACAAGGCCCAACATAATGGGGGACAATGACCCAGCAATATGGACAGATTTTTCATATTTGCTCTTTTAAACTTAGAAATGTGCTAGAATAACAAGGTTTGTGTTAATATACATTTTTCTGAAAAATATGAAGTCTGAAACTCAAATGTCTGTAAATTATTTAGTGACTTCAGTCCTGAGATCATCTCAGCGATGTGGCAGAAAACCACAAATTTTATAAGGAACAGACCAAAAAATTTAAAACAAAAATATTGACAATATGGTCCAAACACAGTACAGGACAGTGTATACAGTGCAGAGTATTGTGAAATATCATTCCTGGCATTCTGTCCTGATGTTGTGTAAATGATCTGTAAGGGTACATGGACTGCCATGTAAAATAATCACTCAGGGGAAGTGTGTGTATTGAACAGGGACACACAGATGAATTGTAAGAATGAACACAGTGAAAGAAGACAGGTGAAACAACCTAATGTACAACAGTTGAGGGCATGATAATGTAAAACAGTTGTAGCAGAAACATCAATCACATATCAATATGGCACAATATGGACTGCACAGTGAAAATGTGTATTATGTGACTGTCACACAAGGTGACATAACAATGGGGAAGATGTCTGTGTGAGATAAGCATCCTTACATGAACAATGCAGAGGACATCTATCAGGGATGTTATATACAAATGGAGTAGAGTGTATACTGTGCAGCTGTACAAACTGATTTGCCTGAATATGAGTGCAATCTCAGTAGAGGTCTCCAGCAAGTGGACACAGATAAAGGCTCATTGACAACAGTAAAAGAGGCATGCACAATCATGGACAATATCAGAATAATACCACCAGTAATCCCATGTCTCTGAAATAACATGTTATTTAGAATGATCAGAGATGGTTCTGCACAAGCACACTTGTACAACTATTCTGACATGTCCGCCCTCTATGAGAGCAGTCGTGCAAACTGTCCTGACACTGTAACATCTGTTAGCAGGGACAATTCTATACCAGTATGTGGCATTATGATCAATACAGGATAGTTGACTGGTGTGCATGGCATATATATACATACAGATATATATATATATATATATATATATATATATATATATATATATATATATATATATATATATATATATATATGTATATATATATATATATATATATATATATATATATATATCTATACATACACATATGGTACAATCCACACTGTCATGAATGTTACCTTTGCCATCAATGTTGTAAAACAGCTAGGTATGTAATGTGTGCATCACACAAACAGGCATCACACATGCATCTGGTGTAACAACTAGATGGAGGTTCTGCACCATCAGACAGTAATGTTTATGCTACAAAAAGGATACTAACGTATGGCTAATAAGATGTATGACAGGTCACTGTGGCAAAGGTGGCATGCTTCAGTGGAAAATGTATAGAGAGGTACATGAAGAAGGGCGCGTTGTACTCAATTATTGGGGTGGTGAAGGCTGTAAACCATGGAGGTATTATGGCCTGTAATGTTGATGTCCTTCACATACTCAGTAGTTGTGTTACATACAAGGGAGTAGTCAGCAATGTGGCTACATGCTGGTGGACTTTCCACATACCATTTACCCCAGGACACAGGTCACATACTTAGTGATCTCTTTATAGTATGTGATGTCTACATTATTCTTGTGTAGTTGTTTTCCAGATGTAACACATCCTCCCATGTTTTTGTTTCATTGCAGGTGTTATTGTGGTTGTGACATCAATCTTTGCTGCGTGTTGATACTGTCTATATTATTCTAATATCACAGATGGAGTCAATGATTGCCAACAATTTGTAGTCCTTCAGACAGTTGTGTGGACACAAAATGTGTTTGCAATTTCTGATGTCCGTGACTTAAATAATGGACAGGAAAGAGCCTAGCAGACAGACCTGATGTATGGACCTGATCAGTGAACCTGAGATATAGGTTACTTTACACATTTCAACATAATTAGATACCATGAATTTGATACATTGGTCTCCCCACTTGGTGATATACTTCTTTATGGCCACATCTGACAGTGTTGACTGTTGAGTGAATACTTCAATGTGGATTTGTGTCAAATGCCTTGAGCTTGTGAAGTTCAAAAGGATGATAGTGTTGCCATCATGCACACCCTTGATGAACTCCTTGTGAACATCTAACAGATGCAGCAGACATGATGTAGCATTAACAACTCACACAGGCCTGGTGCACACAGCCAGGATATTACTAGTGTCCCTTTAATAAAGGCCCAGGATGACATGTTGGTCTACCTCTCAGATGAGGAGAGTCAGGATGTGTCTATGCATACATTATGTGCTGCCTCCCCCAACTCAGATGGATATATTGATGTACGCCCTTCTACAGGAACATAGTATGTGTGGATGGTGCATTCAACTGTGTATTCAACAGTGTCAGGAAGGTGTATATGCTGTCACACTATGGGTGATCTGTGATGTTGTCACAGCCCATTGATTCTATGTGATAGGCCTGGATGAAGGTAAGACAGTGCATACTGAGTATCCTGATCTGGCCTAGGGTTTGGACACAATCCTCCATGCACATTCCAAGCTGGGGAAAAACCCTTACATCTCTAGATGGGTAACCAAATGGCTCACCGAAAGCACACATGCTGTGACAGTCAGGGAATCAACTGTACCAATAGATCTGTCACCACTGACATGTTCAAGGGATCTCTGCTTGGTCCTTTACTGTTTGGAATTTATTTCTCAACAGTTCAGGCTAAAGCACATGGACTCTGGCTCACCGCATTTGCTGGTTCTTGCATACTCGGTGCAATCAATGATTCCACCAATGATGATAACATACTACAGAGGGGCTCACACAGACAAATGACTGGTGACAAAGCCATATGGTCTAGAAATAAATGCAACAGTGTGTCTTTATTTTGTCCTTCTGAAAAGTGGAATTCCTTGCTAATTACAACATTAACACCAGTCCCACTATGTTGAAACTCAGTTATGCAAGACCTGGGAACATACATAGATATCAAGTTGAACTTCAACTATTAAGTATCCACACTAGTATTTAAAGTCTGTGTTGTGCACATCATAAGTCATACCATTGTATTCAGATCTGAGGATTATACTACAGCACTGTATTTGAACCCCATCAGAACAATAATAAAGTATAATGCTCTGGTTTGCATGTACCTCACCAGACACATGTAGCAGCTGGAGAGATCACAGCAATTTCTTACCAAGAAAACACAGGGCCTACAAACCATGCCATAATGTACATGGATAGACTGAAAGCTATGTCACTGTAATCTGTATCATATAGGATGAGGTGACGTCTGCCTGGCTCCCAGGCCAGTCTCTGACACAGTCCTGGTGGGAATAGTACACATTCACAAATCAGATACAGCAGATGGCATCAGCAGTGCTTGGTGAGGAGAATATGGTAATAACAGTGCCCTAAATGCTGGTGTAAAAGACTCTCCCTAATGTCAAGCAAGTGCAAACACACACACACACACACACACACACACACACACACACACACACACACACACACACACACACACGCACACACACACACCACACACACACTCACCATAGTTGACTGCAGTGAGAACAGAACCACTACCTATGTAAGTATAGAGACTACAGTACTCAGTACTTTACACAAGTACCATGGCACAAGTCTGACTTTTACAAAGCTGCAGGACAACTGATAGTGGATGAAATCAGCAGTGAATATTGGAGAGATGTTGGGATGCCTGCATGAAATGGATGTGTAGGCATGTGCAAGTGTCAAAAAACTGTCAATGCATGGGATTGGAGTGATAACTGTAGGATACACACTTATGCTCTTCAGGCTAGATAGACACACACACACACACCCTAGTTGATTGTAGTGAAAATAGAACCTCCTACCTATTTTAGGTATACAGACTACAGAGCTCAGTACTTTATACAAGTGCCACAGCACAAGTCTGACTTTTACAAGGCTGCAGAACAACTTATAGTGGATGACACCAGCAGTGGATGTAGGAGAGAAGATGTTGGGAGGCCTGCATAGGTTCATGGGAGCTAATAGCCCTAGGCCCTTTACAAGCCTAGCCACTTAAAAACCTGAGTAGCCTTATTGACCATAGTTAGATGGTCATTGTTAGCACAGCAATTGTGTAATAAGCACTGACTGCCCCTGTCCATTAAGGATATAGGTGCCACTCCTAGGGTGAATGTATGGTCATCCATTCATATGTCAAGGCTGTGCTTGAATACAGTCATTGAGAAGCTCTGCTTCACATGCAATGAAAGGAGTAGAATGTTTTTCATACCACTATGGACACATGGTGATTAAAGTTTAGATTGCTATCAAACTGTGTTCCCAAGTCTCACGCCACTGATTTTGAGTTTAGATGGGTGTTATGTATATCATAATTAGTAGGGGCTATTTTTCCAAATTGGACAATGAGGCATTTATTGTAAGTTTCTGTCCATGATTTTAGCATCAATCATTTGTCTGTGTCAGCCCTTTCTGTATTATGTTAACATCATTGTGGGACTCTATATGATTGCATTCAGTTTACAGTAATCTGCACACTTGGCAAGTCACAGGCCATATAGCTTTGCCTGGACCTTAGAGAAATAGTTTCCCAACAGTAGAGGGCCCAGCACAGATCTTTGTGGTACTCTACTGGCAACTGGTCTACTGGTGGAGGTAGACTCCCCATCTTTTACAGTGTGCATTCTGTCAGTGATCCAGTTGGCTACCCATCTAGTAATGTATGGGTTAATCCCCAGATGGGACCGTTTCTCTATGATACCTGAACTAGGGGATTGTGTCAAAGCCTTGGTTAAATCAAGATATGCAGTATATACTGTTTTCCCTCAGCCAGGGCTTTGGTGACATTCTCAAAGAAGTCCACTAGTTTAATAAGTAAGATTTACCCCTGACAAAACCAAACTGGGTTGGGTCAAAAGTTTTGAAGGTTGCCTATGTTCTTGTGGATAAGGTCCATGATGATTCTTTCCATAGTCTTTCAGATAAGGCTGGTTAGGCTTATAGGTCAATAGCCCCAGGGTCACTTGATGGATTTGTAGGCATGTTCAACTATGAAGATAGTTCTAGCTCTGTATGTTACCAGATTGGCATCCATTGCATATCACACATTTGTTATTAAGTTATGTAGTGTAGTTGATATATTTGCAAACAAGTACTGAGAGACCAGGGTTGCAGTACACGGGGGAGCCAATACATAGCTGCATAGTAAACATGTGACATCTGGTTAAATAGGACCTTCATTTTGGTATGTTTCTACAGATAATTTCATGGCATAAAGAGTAAATGGACAGTAAACAGCACAATACATGTTAATAGTTACTTTGCATAGTGCAGCTGTGAGCAGTGGGTTTGTGGGATGGCTGGCAATATGTTTGCTCATGTGAGATACACATTTCCCTTACTTTCCCTTTTTGCGCTTAGTTAAGCAGTGTACAAACGTGAGACACACTGCTAAAATTCTTAGAGTTAGTATTTAGTCTGTGGAGCACACCAAGCTGACTCTGTGGCAGCAGGTGTAAATCCATTGATACATTTCATTTTGAGCCCAGATGATACTAGGCTCAAATCCAGGTGTATCTAATACTTAAAAAAAAAGTGATAATGCAATGACATCAGTTCTTTATAGTACATGTGTTGCTGTATGTTGCCATAGCACAGTGGTTTTAAGTGGCATTGCATGGAGGTAACTGTAGCATTATAGGGCCACTCATCATTACTTAGCATTGGTGGGTGATGCCAAACTTCGCCCAAACACAGTGGGCATAAAATGAAGGGATTTGTTGCTTTTCTGGTACTTATGTGTATTGTGTGTGATGCTATTTTTTAACCAGATTTTAGGTGTAAAAATGGGGTACATAGGAAAATGGTAAAGTGAGGAGCAAGCAGGGAGAAGAACAAAGGGAAAGCATTGGAGGACATAGGTTGGAAAGAACCATTGCTATCCATTTCTTCAACAGTGAAAACTGAAATTATGTGCAGAATATTAGCTGAATATGGACTGTCACATCCAAATAAAGAGGTGACAACAACACAATTAGGTTGTATAGTCAGTTGGACCAAATCAAGTGTGTCAAAAGATACGTGTGAAAAATAGAGAGCTATGTATGGGATGATATTTTTTTTTTGTGGGACAGGTGCCTATTATTTTTTCATTTAGTAAGAGAGGAATGCTGCATATGGGATTTAGGTATTTCTGGGTCAGGTAAACTGGCTAGGTGAAGAAGCAAATGCAAACAAACAAGACAAGAGACAGGGACTATGAGGGATGCAAAATGTTGGGGAACACTTTGTTTGTGGTGAGGGAAGGGGCAGCATAGGCTCATGACCATCAAACATGGAGACAGTGAGAATCTAGTCCTCACTCACTGGACTGTCATCACTGTCCCTTTACTCTGCTGATGGCTACAGTGCTTGATGTCTACTGTTCCTATGTACCATGAGGGAGAGCAGACTCTCCATCCAGTGTAGGTAAACAACAATGGTGCAATGCACAACCCTATTCACCAACCCTGGCATCTCTTGGCAGGTGATGAAATCCCCACTTCCACCACTGCTCCTGGTGGGTACCACAGCACCAGCTGCCAGTGCAATACTACCTGAGTGCATGGGCAGCAGAGACAGTGCTGCCAGGTTGGGTCCTGGATGTGCTGGGCATTGGTGCTGGAGCCAATGGAGCAGAGGAAGGCTGATCCACTGGGGCTGGCTTATCTGTCTGTGCTGTGAAGCATTTAGTGATTTAGTACAGATGCATGACATGGAGATATTTTGATGACACATAATAGAACATAAAAAAGAGAGATGAAGGTTGGGGTGAGAGAAAAAAACTAACATTAGTACCATCATGCATGGCATATGATGCATTAACAGAATTATACAACTATTTTATATGAAGTATTACATTTATGTATATGTCCTAACAACTGCACACTATAACTACAGATTGTTGAAAGCAGTCCTTGAATTGTGTATATTTTGCACATATGCTTGGTCCAGTTGTACAGATTACAGTTAACAACAGGGCATTTATGCCGCTTATATAGAGTTTAACTTAATGTAATATTATTAAATACATGCAGTATTGTATTGTTGTTACTCATGGAATTTGAGCCCATAACCTCTGACTACAGTCTTATACTTGGCTCCTAAAGTTGGTTTGTGCTACAGTCTAATTTATGCATACCTTCCTTTACAGTTAGGATATGCATGCTCAATTTGCTACAACTGCATAAAAATGTACAACAACCCACACATCTATCTTTAACTTTTAAAGCTACAGTAGCACTTCTTTTGTGCTGCATAGATGCCACTTGCTTCCCTCAGTTTGTCTATTCGATCAGCATGTATACCAGTCTTGCCTATATTTAGCTTTCTATGTATTACAAATACTCTCTATTATCATACTTACACCACAACTGGTGGATGTCAGCAGTTTGAACTTCATTCAACCACTGGTATCAGTGACCCTTTTGTATCATTGTAGATCATTAAAATGATGTCTACACTGTTCTCCTGTATGTGGGATACTAGTAGCACTGGATACAGCCTGAGCAAAACTACTCCAAGCCTCAGACTTGTACTGGGAGACAGAATAGTCCCCCTGCAGAAGCTTTTGGCTTTGGTGCTTTACCAGGAGCCCAATAAATATCCTGGACACCCTACCTCTGTGCCCTAAACTGGACAGTTTGTCCTTTAAATTCAAACATTTCTAACAACTGAAGTAGAGTAATGGCAACTAATGCTTTCCCACCATTTCCTGTTATCGCATTTACTGGTAGTGCGCAAACCAAAACAATGATGCCAACTGTGTTTGCACAATGATAAGTAGAGAGCAGCAGTGCCAAACAGGGAGAAAATAAATATTTTAAAGTAGAAGGTTAATCTGACACTTAGTTTGAAGGGTGTTTGCTGTTGTAGCTTGGAAATATATATTGAAAATTGGAAGGTACCTCTTAGTTGAGTTAAGTTTGCAGACATACTGGGGGCATAAATGTGACGTGACACATTTGTTTTTGGCTTTATACACTAGTAAAATTGATTTTTAAAGTGTGGGATTCAAACCTAGGCATTAGGGACAAAACATTTTCTTGTACAGCAGTTATTTTCCTTTTTGCCACAGAAGTGTTGCTTACCCATAGTCAGGAATCATTCATAAATACAGGTGACAGTTACAGGTCTTACACATGTATGTGTGTGACCTGACAAGGTTCTTATAAATATATATATATATATATATATATATATATATATATATATATATATATATATATATATATATATATATATATATACATACATACATATATATATATATATCTATATATATATATATATATATATATATATATATATATATATATATATACATATATATATATATATATATATATGTATCCAGTTGTGCATGCATCTTATTTAATTGTGAAGGCCATCCAGATATAAGAATCATACTTACAGAAATATAGTAGACAATATACCCTCATTCAGACATCTGAAAACACAATAAAGGTGCCTTATCCTTCATACATATAATTTATATTAGCTCCACTATCTACAGTGTTATAAGTGAAAGTGAATATAATGGGTAATGAAACAACAGTAAAAATGTGTGTACAATCCTGTATTAGAACCCAGGACCATGTGTATGGCAACGCTACACTTACATCTGTTGCCACAAGAATATTGAAATAACACTTGTATATTTTTACGATTATTGCTATAAACTGCATTGACACAACAGTAAAAATAGTTTTCACACTCTGTACTAGAACCCAGGACCATCTGTATTCCAGCCCTACCTTTTCACCTACTGCCACAGACTAGTTACATGACAGTTCCATAATTTCCTACTCATTAGCGTTTTTGCGTAATGGCTAACAGAACTGAATGTATCCGTTCTCAATGACTGATAGTCCGTATCCTGTCTGCAGATTTTTGATGGCTGCAGGTGTTGGGGATCGTTGCTAACTGCTAAGCAATGCTGGAAAGCAAAAATTGCAACAATGTATCCTATTTGACCTTTATACTTTTACAGACACCATGTTTGCAGATGTTCTGTCTGCTTCTTGTGTGGGCCACTAGTCTGGGTTTGCACACTGTTAATTGTTGCACAAATGGGATAAGCATAGCCAAACCTGACATTAATTTTCTCCATTTCTCTTGTTTCAGCAAAGCCACACACAATGCAAACACTGGCCAAACAAAAGTAGTTTAAATGAAGAACAGCACAAAATATTTGTTAGTGCACATGAATACTTCTACATAGGTCTGGATTTGATTTCTCACTCCAATGAACCTTCAGAACACAGTAAGAGTACCTTATCACTCTTTACCACATAAATAGCTTTGCAGAAGGGAACTGAAATCATTTTGCTTACAACCAACTGCAACATCATCCACAGTACTAAGAAACCACATAACAGTTATTTGTACATTTATTAATTTTGGATGTAGTGCACTGAGTGATCACACAACCATTTATGAATATTGCTTTTAAAAATGCAGCTCTGCCTTACCTGTCTGTGTTTGTTGTTCATCCTTGTCTTATCTGACAAGAAATCTGAGACATGCAGTATGTAAGGCATTCTATATCATTGCCCTTAAAATGTATGAGGATATTAAATGGTAGTAATATACATTTCTCAACAAATGAAGGGGAGGATGGATGTTAATGAACAGAACCTGTGAATGGTGTGCTGCTTACTTACATTTCCAACCCTGATAAAATTACTTGTATACACTTTACAAGTCTAGCCTGACACACCCACTGGAGGTAGAGCAGTCTGCATTGCTATTGTGTTTTCTTTCTCCCTAGTAGTAATCATTCACAGTTGCAATCTATTAGCAACAAACACTGAGGGAGTGCCTGCACTATGTTTACATCTGATGCACAGAGCCAAGTATTTGGAATTCAGCAATTCTAATGAGTTCACACCTCATTTGCATCTTCACCATGCTCACAGCCCTGAATCTACACCATTAAAAGGCACCATGTAGCTAGGGAATCTGAAGGTGAAAAGACTTGTTTATGTGGAGAACACAGAAGAGTCTATCACTTTGCAAGCAGAAGGTATGCTTGCATTTGTAAGCTATATATTGCAGATGCTGAAATATCATTAAGAAAAATCCATTTCATATATATATATATATATATATATCTATATATACACATATATATATATATATATATATATATATATATATTTTTTTTTTTTGTTAATTAGCAAATGCTACTGTTATCTGTATGCATTACATAGAAGTGTACTGATATCATGGGCATGTTTGCCAGGGTATTTTACAGATATACATGATTAGCAATAGCTTAAAATGGAATGTTCTGTGTTAAATCTATGCACATGCTTTAGGGATAGTTCATTTGATAGCAGTTTTAACAGTTCACTGATGGTTTGTTAGCAAAATGTGTCTTTTGCCTGTTCTTTTGAGGTTTGGGGAGCAAAGCTGCACTTCTGTTTTGGCACAAACAAGGATATGTTGCTACTGCTACTCTCCCTGTTTTGCATCCAGCCTTGCTTTGTGTGTGAATATAATATGTGACAACAGTACAATTCCTGTTGTTCATATTTCAAATATCTAGACTGTTTTATGTTTCTCCAATGGGCAATAGTGAAATGCTACTTTCTCTTTTTTATCTGGGAGCAAGATTTTTTTAGTTATGTGATACGTATGTGTACTATCTTTCTGTTGTGTTTTAGGGCACCTAGGACTATAGCACCCAAGCATCTCATTCCCTGAAAACTACACTTCAGTGACCCTGAGAATCAGGTCATTGTGGAAGCTTTAGGTGACATGGTGCCTTTCTGCTTGAGAGGGGGCATAGGAATATATCAGGCAGAATGCAAATTTGCAGCCGTTACCTGCAGATGTGAATGCAGTAGGTGGCCACAACAGGATTTATGATCAGGTGCACCATTGGTCTACTAACATGATCTCATCTGCACAGAGGAGAGCAGCTACAGTGGCATGTGTTCAGATGAGTACCAGGTGGAGTTCCTGTTCACTTTCAGGGATCCAGCCAGCTCCCAGGGAAGTGCAGAAACCTTGACACTGGTGCTACTGTTTCAGGTACAGTAAGTATGTCCCAGGATGAGCTTCCTGGTAGGCTTATGTATCTCAGTTGTTAAATACTATTATATAATAAAAGTTACAGCAGTGCATTAGTTCTGTTTAACAAAAAATTGGTTGGGGGGTTGTAGAGTGCTGCAGTTAACAACACATTTTGATTGGTTATACATGGGCTTAGTTTGGACTTGTCATCCAAGTTCTTGTTGAAAGTGCAGTTAATGGACATATAAAGGGAATAAGTTTTACCCCTGTGTTACTGTTAATTGTGATGATGCTGTCCTTACCTTTTGCTTAACTTCTTCCAGGACCATCCAGAATAGGAGCCTGCAATCATCTGCACATGGTAAGCCAAGCATTTTTAAATACTAATGAGCAGTTCAAAGAAATATTTAGTTTGTGATATTGGTGTAAGGACTGCTGTGTGTATTGCTGTACTGACTGTAATAGTGGCACCACTGTTAGTTTGCTAGCATATATTGGACTATAGTAGTGTATGTATTCATTTGCTCCCATGTTTGTTGCTTATTATCACAGGTGATCCTGACAGTGGAAGTGTGAGACTTCTGCTACCTGATGTTAGAGTATCAGCAGACTGATGATGATGGTGGCCAAACAGAGGCACAATTGGGGGTTGCAGATGTTGAATTTGACACTGAGGTTGACATTCAGCCAACCCATACTATTGGAGACAGCTAGTTGACCTACGCCTACCCATTCCAGTGAGCCCTCAGATATTGGACAGGTGGAGGGTGAGACACTTGATCAGGGAAATGGTACTGCAGCTTCAGTGCCTGTTGACTCTGGCCATAGCCAAAGTGTGTGTGAGGGGTCATGCAGGAGGGTTGTTAGGATTTCTTGGAGGAGGTCCATCCTCCACCTGATCCAGGTGTCTCTTCCCTTGCCACTCAACATATGTTTAGGGCTATCATGGAGGCACAGGCACATTCACATAGGTCCCAGAGAGAAATGCTTAGGGTTGTAGATGTGGTACAGGCTGGCGTGCATGACTGCCTCCAGTGTGTTGCTGATTCAATGGAATGGGTGAATGACACATTGGAACAGGCAGTGTCTGTGATGGAATGTCTGCTGGGAGGGGAATGGCATCCTTGTGGATGTAGGTCAGCCATAACATCTGCGGTTAGACAATGTGGCCGTGCTCAGTCGTGCTGCCATATCCCATAGTGGTAGTACTTCCACTGTTCTGTTAGTGGCAGAGCTGTCCACACTCAGATGTGGTATGCAGTGGGGTCATGGTCCTGGGTGTCTTCATGAGGGGAGGTTGTCCAGCAAACATCAGTCATGATCAGGTAGCAGCAGTGCATCTGAACATGGGTGTGGATATGCCAGTGCAACTCCTTACAGAGCCAGTTCTCGTGGTCGGGTACGACAATATCAAACTGCCACCTCTATCATGCACAGCTCACAACACCCTTTGCAAGTGATTATAACTGTGCTATATCCCTGCTTTCTATCTTTTGGATTCAGGGATACATAACATTTGTGTCTGATGCTCAGGGTGCATAGCTGACTTAGTGGTTAGTATATCTGCATTTACGATATTGAATTGGTAATTTCACCTTTGACTTATATTGGTCTTAGAAAGTTATACAGTTGATAGGATCAAACATTTTTTCCATCAGTATTGTTAATGATCTTGTGAGAGCTGTGAAGTCTGAAACTGAAATTTTGTCTCATTACTTTCTAACTTCTCTCTTTAATGATTTTCCAGTACAAATGTATGGTGCTAAACTGCGGACATTCAGTGATCATCAGTACTTTTGAGAGGTATGACTATTTGACTGAGATGCCTGAGACCTGCTACTTGATAATGGGCGCATATAAGTTACATAAGTCTCTGATGTCACAAGTTAAAGTAATTTTTGTACAAATCACCCACCTTTTACTTGCTTACAATACCAAGTAACAACATGCAAGGATATTTAATTTATTCTTATTATTACACAATACACTCCAGGTTCGACGGTTACCTTAAATTGTACGAATTACTTTTATCAGTGTGTAAGGCCCCACAAAATATATGTCGTCATAAAATTGATCCCCCCAAATTCAGGTCTTAAAAGCCAAATCATTTAACTTATCAGTGCTGACCATTGGACAAACTGCTGTTACGTATAGCAGCACACATGCCATGAATTAATGCCAAATGTCCCATTATCCTTCCTATTTCATAAACTGCCTTCCTCTTTGTCTGGCAATGTTGCTCTTTACTTAACATTGTGCAAACTCAATTGGCATGGTTGTGTGGGTTTGCACACTAGCAGTAAAACACGATATTACAAATTGGAGAGAAAATACTTGACCTGTTATTGGAGGACCTGTATAGACATGGCAGGAGTTGGGAAAGATGGTGCCCAACTCAGGGCTCAAAGATGGCATGTGGAGGAGTCAAAAATATTCATTGCTCTCCTTGAAAAGCACTTTAGCCATAGGCTGCTGCAGTGGACTATACCAGGTATCAGTATAAGGATGAGGCTTGGAACAGTCTAGCCAAGGCTGTCTGCAGTGTGACTGGCATTTCACACACTGAGGAGCAATGCAGGCATCATTATAATGACCTGAAATGGCACAAGCAGGCACAACTCCACCAGTGGCTGGATGAGTTTAGGACTGCTGACATCCTGCAGTTGTGTAAGTATACAGATAAAGCAACTCTGATATAGAAAGCTGCAGTCAGCCAAGCCTGGTATGAGTACTGCTTTCATGTCTCTTTTTCTCTCCTTCCTTATTTTCCAGCTGCTCAGGAAATTTCAGTGACCAGGGAAGTGCATGCTGAATGCTTAGACAGATGCAGAGAGGCAAGGGGTATGTATGCAGCACAAAAGAATATGATTGTATCAAAACTATTACTCGTCCACACAGTAATAGTAACTTAAGCATACAGATCGTAAACATAAAGCAAGTATGCATGCTTTCTTGTGTAGCTCTAGGTAATTGCATTAGGCAAGCGTAACAGTATATTCAGATTTGGTGGGTTCAATTTCCACAAGTAAGAAATACATTCTAATTACAAAAATATCATTATTTAATATTAATTTCATCAAACTTAGCACAACTGCCATATTGTTAACTTAATCTGTAATATCTTTAAAAGCATAGCTGCAACATATGTATATTGCAAGGATTACTTGTTACAATTTACAATCCTACTTTAGATTTTGAAAGATCTATAGCTAATATAATAGTGAAAGTATATTTAATTGTAATAAATAATGTATGTGACATATAATAGTTTCTAATCATCTGTTTTCTTTTTTTGTCTCACACCACCCCTTATCTTTTTTTTATTCTTTCATATATGTAATCACACCATTCTGATGTCGTACATTTCTGACAACAAACAAAATGAATTTTGGTATAAGGAGGTAGGCCAGTTGCTGTGGCTCAGACTGCCAACCCTCCACCAGCTGCCACACCAACACTCAGCACATCTGTGACACAACCTGTCAGTACTGCCTCCGCAGCCCCTGCACTTACCTGGGCCATCAACATCAGATAGTATTGCCCTGGCAGCTGTGCAGTGGCACTCTGTGGGATTATTGGTGGAGGTGGGGATTATGTCACCTGCCAGCAGCTGCCAGGGATGGTGCATGAGGTATTAGAAAGTAGCACTGATGCACATCTCAGCAATCTGGAGAAGTTGTTTATTGGAATACTGAAAAACCACACACATCCCACAATCCCACAGGAAGGCAAGGAAGGGGACTATGATGATAGTTCTGAGGGTAAAACTGTTCCTATGCTTGACAGGCATGTGCCTCTAATGTCCCCTAGCTATACCCAACCATGGTGTCCCCAATCATTTGTGTCCATCAGTATCCCTGTGTCTATCTTATTTGTATGTTTGTTTGCAACTGCGTCCTCACCTACCCTACCTACCTGACCCTGACATTCCTACTTCCTTTCCCCAACATTCCTCTTTTTTTGAAATAAAAAAATGGATACCTATCCAACAAAAAATGTTGTCTCATATATAGCTCTCCACTTCAAATATGTGTCTTCTCAGCACACTTGATTTGTTCCAATTGGCTATACAACATGATTGTATTGTTGACACTCATCTGTGTTGTGACAGTCCAAATTCATCCAATTTTCTATCCATGTTCACATTACATTTGTAAAGAACTGGATAGCTATGATTCTTTAATTCCCTCCAGCAAATTCCTATATTGCTTGCCCTTTGTTCTTCTACCTGCTTTCCCCTCATTTCACCACTTTTCTGTATACTGCATTTTTACACCTTTAATCTGTCAAAAACTAGAATCACATACCACAGACATGGCAGAAATGCCCCGTAATAAAGCCTTCACTTTTTGTCCTCTGCATTTGTGTGGAGTTTGCAATCTCACACCAATGCTGATTGATGGTGAATGGCCCTTTGTAGCCTGTGGCAAAACCCGGTAAGTTTTTGCTTTTGACCACACTAGCCCAGTTATCCTCACGCAATGTTGCTTATACTCTCTGCACTAAAGGAACATATAGTTAAACTTAAGTTAAAGCACAACTTTGAAACATTTACAATGACAGTCATTTAGACTACTTGTAACAAAATGCAAATTCCTATGTGGAATGTTGAGATAAAACAGTTGACTGATGATTTTTTTTTACAGTAGCTTCAAGGGTTCAATTCCAGATGCATCTCTCATCATTTCTTAGTGTGATGATATATGTGTATTACATATTTCATCACACACGTATTACAATTTTCCAAAGTTATGCTTTCTCATGGAGATGAATTGAGTGCTGCCCACATATGAGTATCTAAAATGGCATCCATCCTTACTGCTATCGCACATTTAGTTAACCTTGTTCTGCTTCTCCAAAATCTGTTGTCCTTCTCCTAAGCCTTCTCTACCCCTATGTCACTCATTTAATGCTACACAGCATGCAATGGTAATAATGACAACAGACTAAAAACATGACTGTCAAGATAGGTGAAGGCTGCCAGCCTAGCCAGATAGAATTTTGTAAATAATTTTGTCATTTGTAAATATTAATGTAAGCCACGGGCTTGTTCTCTTAAATGTGAAAAGACTGCATTGGATATTGAACTGCAAAAATGTAACAACAGTGTACTCTGCTGAAAGAAAGCTAAGTCAAGCATTTTATGACTGTCTTTGATGTCAAAATTCAGAGCCGATATGTCTAGAGGGAGGCATCCTGCCTATTGCTTTAAGACCAGCGTTAATGGCTAGAATTTGCATGTATAAATGTCCTTTATTGCTCTGGTTTCTGACCAGGTGTAAAGACTGTAAATGTAGTTTCTGTTAGCCTGGGAACACCAGAGAAGTGTGAAGAATGATGTAATGTGAAGCAGTTCTGTGTTATCAATTTAAAGAGAGAGAATCAGAGAGCTCTGAGCATTTTGTCTTGAGAACATCCAACATCACCAGCTCTGCTTTGTTCTATATGTAAGTTATTTAGAACTGTGTTTTCTCTTAGAAATAGCTAGGAACTAGGAAGATTAGACTGTGTTTTTCTGTGATGTCAGAACGTTTCTACGATATTATTTTAAGTATTTCTCTGTGATCTCTGAACTCTTGACTAGCACTGTCTAATAAGAAGTATTGTCTTTTGTTTTTATTATTTATTATTAAATATTTGTAAACCTTTCAACTGTGGCTGTTTTATGTAGAGTTAATTTAAGCTCTAGAGTACATTGCATGCATATAGTGATACTGTACAGAGTCACTGTAATAAGCCTTGACTGTTCAGTCACACTTACCATTTGGATAATAATATTGCACAGTAATAATTGGACACCCTTTCAAAGGGGCCTTTGAGTAGCTATTAGTAGGTGGTGGCAGCTAGTACTACCTTTTAGACTGGGCAGAAAAGGACCACAGCTGGAGAACCTGTGCCAGCATTCCCCAGGAGTGTCTGTGTGGTTGTTTATAACTTTTATCTCAAAGTGTGTGTGTGTGTGTGTGTGTGTGTGTGTGTGTGTGTGTGTGTGTGTGTGTGTGTGTGTCAGCTACTTGGCCAAGGACATGAAGCACTGTTTGGACAGAGAGGGTGCTGGAGGTTTTAGCTTGGCCACTAGACTGAGATCTGGAACCTACAGCTGTGCCAGTGGGGAGTCTTATTGGGGACCTGAAGAGAAAGGGAGAAACCAGCCCCAGACTGACTGTGATCTCTGTGTGCTCTTAAGGGAAATTGTACTTTACTGTGTCTTTATTTATTATCCTTTCCCTATATGGACACCCCTCGCTGGTGTTACTGGTAAGGAATGAGGCTCCTTGATTGCCGGGCCAGTGCATGGGTGTCAGAATGATCATTAATGTTCCAGTAAAAAAACATTGCTAGGTGCATGCTCATCTCTCCTTTTATTCACCCCAGCCATCCAAATACTCTGTATGTGTGTATTTATTAGGATGCTGGATGGCGTCTGCAGACTGCCTTGACTATGCTGATGGATAATACTAACATGTTACCTTAGGTCGATAGTTTATCAGTGCTGATGTGCTATGAAATGTTTTAAAATCATCTGTAAGAGTCTGTTAGTAATATGTTCAGGTGATGATGGATGAAATCTTTATCTAATGGCATGTATAAACTGTTCTTACTGTGAAAAAGTGTACTCCACACACATTTTAGGATACATGGCCAGACACAAATGGTTAGCATATCTGTTACATCAGAAATAATAATTTCAAAATATGTACTACCCCTTGTAATTTCTAAAAAGTTGTACACACAATTAAGATTTGTAGTGAGGCCTGCAAAACAACTAATAGTTGTACAACTGTATAGAGGCAGGCATTAAGGATAAAAATTGTGGAACACACGTGCACACATACTTTACTGTAGTCATTGCTTGTCACATTTGCAGTAATTATCATATTTACTTATGTAATATCATACTGACACCACCTGTAAAAAAAATTAAATGAGCTAGATTTGAAGCCTGTGTTAGCTGTGCCCTGATCATGAGCTCTTACACCTGCTGCCACAGGGAAAGCTAGGCAGCAGATGTACTTTTTATGCTCAGTACTGTCCAAAGTGCTGACAGCCATGCATTTCCTCTTAGCAGTGTTTGCATGAAGAAAGGCAAACTAAGAGAAATATTACTAGTTTCCCATTTAGGCAGAGAACTGCATTTGCTCATCACTTAACTCCATGCAAACAGGAAAAGCAATAGCAACAGTGCTTCATGTCCAAAACATTATGACACAACATTTCCAATATTGAGTATAGTATGAACAGCCTAGTATCTGTCCACTATTTCTCACATAGTGTATATTCATAACTACTTCTCAAGTTCAAGTTGTATTCAATACATGTGAATCTCGCATGCGCAAACACTTTGCCATTGTTTGTGCAAATCAGTTTCTCAGTGATGCACCATATAAATAGGTGTTTGGTGTGTATTACTATGCTTATTTCCCAGTTATTCTTCATCCCATCATTAGGCATTTAAAAACACAACGAAAGGGAAGGGACTTGCTATTTACTGAACACATATTTACTCAGACTCGTGTGCCCTGCCCCAATGCACTTGAAAATGATAACTCAATAATAGGTGTAATGTCAACTACAATACAGAAATAAAGAGCACAAGTGCATTGTTACATTTGTTAAAACTTTGTACCAACACTAAACATTGAGATTGTCTGATAAATGTATTACTGTAGACAGCAATTCATGAAAGCACTCATACATCAACACTGTTTACAAAATGTGTGTGTGTGTGTGTGTGTGTGTGTGTGTGTGTGTGTGTGTGTGTGTGTGTGTGTGTGTGTGTGTGTACGCGTGAGACTGTGTTATGTACTCAACATATTGAGAAACAGGTACAAATATGTCTCATTTCTGCAACATGCATTCATGACAGCTTATTGCATATAGGTTAAGAAGCTGTCTTTTAAAGTACTTGTGCACATTGTAAGCACAAAAGCAAATCCAAAGTCCATACTTTGCACACAAGACTATGCTACCTGCAACATAATGATGATGTTATCCTGTATAAAAACCACAATGACAATGAAAAAAAAAATCAGACTTCAAGTGATGGCGCAAATGTTAACCACTGTGTTCTGCAGCTGGATTAAATAATTAGGTAGGGTTACAAGTTGCACAACAGACAAATTGTGTCCTTGCCTGTATGTGTAACTGTGCAGTCAGAAGATCATGACTCTATGTTTTAATGTCAGCATTCATGTCTCATGGATAACAAAGTTGTATGGTCATGCATGACGACACAGCAATTTCATACAGTCCTCCCAATGTGTTCTTCCCAACATACACTGATGATGTAATCTGCTATAAAGTGTTATGCAACAGTTTAAAAGTCAGATTTGTGCAATGGTACTTGCATTAAGTACTGTATTCTCTAACTTGTGTAACTAGTTAGGTAGGGGTTCTTATCTCACTACAGTTAACTTGTGTGTGTACATAGTCAGAAGAGTATGAGACTGTGTCCTAATGTCAGCACTCAAGTTTCATAGATAAAAAATGTTACAGTCATACATGCCTACATAGAAATTTCATACAGCCCTCCCAATAACTTCTTCCATCATACACTGATGATATCATTTGCTATAAAGTATTATGTGACAGTATAAAAGTCAGACGTGCTGTGGTTCTTGTGTTAAATAATGTGTTCTGTAGTTTGTGTAACTAGTTAGTTTGGGATTATAATATCACTGCAATCAACTTGTTTGTGTAACTGTGCATTTGCATAGTCAGACAAGCACGAGTCTGTGTACTAATGTCAACATTTAAGTTTCATGGAGAGCAAGGTTTTACAGTTAAATGACAACACAGCAATTTCATACAGCCCTTCCAACATACGCTGATGTCATCTGCTATAAAGTATTCTGCAACAATAGGGAAGTCAGACTTGTGCCATGGTGCTTGCATTAAGTACTGATTTCTCTAGCTTGTCTAAATAGGTAGGGGTTCTAATCTCACAGCATTCAACGTGTGTGTGTGTGTGTGTGTGTGTGTGTGTGTGTGTGTGTGTGTGTGTGTGTGTGTGTGTGTGTGCTCATTTAGCTGTCATTCTGGAGCCCATTTCAGAGCAACATGTGAGACTTTCCTACTAATATCGTCTTCTCACCAGACACTGATGATGTTAGCTGCTATAAAGTATTGCCTGACACTGTAAATGTCAGATTTGTGAAATGACACTAATGTTAAGTACTGTGTTTTGTAGCTAGTGTACACAGCTAGATAAGGGTTCTAATATCACTGCAGTCAACTTGTGTGTTGGTTTTCAGTTAGCTGGCAATCTGGAGACCATTTTAGAGCAGCATATGAGACACTTCTACTAATATCTTCTTCTCACTATTACTGATGATGTCATTTGCTATAAAGCACTGTCTGACACTATGAAGCTCTGACTTGTTCTGTGGCACTAGCATTAACTACTGTGTTCTGAAGATAGATAGGGGTTCTAATCTTACTGCATTTAGCTTCTTTGTGTTTAGTTAGCTGCCAGTCTGGAAACCATTTCAGAGCAGCATGTGAGGCACTCCTACTAACATTTTCTCCTCACCAGACACTGGTGATGTAATCTGCTATAAAGTGTTGTCTGACACTATGAAAGTCAGACTTGAGCTGTGGCACCAGTGTTAAGTGCTATGTTTTGTAGCTAGGGATGAGTACTATTCTCACTGCATTCAACTTGTGTGTGTGGGTTTGTGTTCAGTTAGTTGTCATTCTTAAGACCATTTTAGTGCAGCATGTGAGACACATCTTTGAACATCTTCTTCTCACCAGACACTGATGATGTCATCTGTTATAAAGTGTTGTCTTACACCATAAAAGTCAAGCTTATGCTGTGGTACTAGCATTAAGTACTGTGCTCTATAGCTAGTGCAGTCTATGTTCCTTCCACTCTCAGTTTGAAGACAATTTTAAAACCACAAGTGAGTCTGCAGCTATATCATGCACTCCTGTCCAGTTTTTAATATCATCATACACTTATGATGTGATCCCCTCTAAAGTTCACTCTGGCAGTATTGCACCCCGATATCTTTGTTAGAATGAACATTAACTACTGTGTTCTCTAGTGGTGTAGCTTGATGGTTTGTGGTTCTAATTTCACAGCAGACAGTGTGCATTTGTTCAGTCATCTATGTAAAACACTCCTCCCAACATATTTTTCTCTGCATACAATGATGCTGTAATCCTCTGTAAAATGCACTGTGACAATGTAAAGTCAGACATTATGGTGGTGTTACTGTTGTGTTGTATGGAATCCAGTTTGCATACCTATATAGGCCTGTTGTTCAAATCTAACCTCATTCAACTGCTGTATGTGTGATTGGTGGTGTATTAATGCCAGTATATGATCTTTGGAATCTATTTTCATTTGAATTTGACTCCCACTCAAGAGAACCTTTAGCATAACCCTATAAATCCAAGATCACCCAATTCCCTCTGCCAACATAGCATGCTTTCTGCAGAACCTGGATGATGTTATCATCTTAAAGATATGTACATATTTCGTGAAGCACAGCCCTTCCATGACCCTCTGCAGGCCATCTACAGACCACTGGATGTGTGATTGCTAATTCTGTCATGGAAAGATGCATTTCACATATGGAAAGAGGCAGTAAGTTATACCAACAAACACATGCACACATATGCACATACCCCTATTATTTTCCATCATATAGATATGATTTTTGTTTAAATGCTATAATAATGATTAGAATTTAATGTGATGTACCCCATTAGCTGAGTAATGTCCTATGACCATATGAAGATTGCACATGTCAATGTTGCTGTCATCTACATGTGCTATGTTGAGATGTGAATGTACAGTAGACCTACAACAGTGTATTCCAATCTGTGATTTGATGTAATGCATTGATGGCAACTGCTGCCATTTGATTACAGGTTCCTTCCATAGCAGCTGTAGAAATATGCCTCTTGAGGGCTGTTGACATGGGATGATGCTATCTATATTGTTGCCTTAGTAAGGCATGTGTTCTTGTAGTGGAGTATATTAACATTCTACACATTTCTCATTCAGCCATCACAGTGATACTTGCAGTATGGCACATGTGTGCACTTGTATACCTACCATCATGAAATACTATGTGACATACAATAATATTGCATCATACTGATTACATGGGCACATATGCCTTTTTTCATCCACATATTGTAATGCTGTTATATACATAAACATATAACCAGTTTAGATTCACTTGCAACCTTGAGGAATTCATTGTATGCACAATTGTGTTGCTGTTCACAAGGATTATTCAGATGTTGCCCAGCAGCATTGTGTGACGGTCAGCATTTGTGTCATTGACTGTTCTGCATGAACCGTATCTACCTCATTTGTAATGTGCATATATAATGTTATCAAAACCCTCATACACACCTTTCCAATGAAAAACATATAGGCATATGATGTACAACTGATGTAATGACATGAAATAAATAGAGTTGTACAACTGTGTTAACAGTTTCACTTGTGTCATGTAATGCACACCCAAGGTTGTATTTGAAGATTTAGTCACATTTTTTTTTACTTAAGTACAAAATCTTAAGAAGAATACACAGTTATGCACACAGATGGTTGTGGATGGCACTACCAATGCTCAATCAGAGGCAATAGATAACCTGCTAGCTTATAGATTTGGATGAAACTTCACCCTTGTCTCATCTGCTCATCACCCAAAGTATGTATCCAAACATTACTAAGCATATTTTCCTCAAGCCAGTAGCTCATATGTGTGCTATATAAGGCTAAAACATGACATCAATGAGCCCTGACAACATCCCAGATTGCCTTATCAATAAATTAAAACATAACCTAGCAAGCACAGTTGGATCCCTCCTTAACTACAGCCTCCAGAAAGACTATTTTCTGGCAGAATGGTGCATAGAAAAAGTCATTTGTGTGAGCAAGGGGGAACCATCACCTGACACATGTAATTATAGACCCATAAGCCTGACTAGCCTCATCTGTAAATCAGTCATCATCTTCTTTTGGCTGTTCCCATTAGGGGTTGTCACAGCAGATCATCTGTTTCCATTTCTTCCTGTCCTCTGCATCTTGCTGTGTCACACCAACCACCTGCATGTCCTCTTTCACCACATCCATAAACCTTATCTTAGGCCTTCCTCTTTTCCTGTTACCTGGTATCTTCATCCTTAGCATCTTTTTCCCAATATACTCAGCATCCCTCCTCAGCACATGTCCAAACCAATGTAATCTTGCCTCTCTGGCTTTGTCTCCAATCCTTCCAACCTGGGCTGACCCTCTAATATACTTATTCCTAATCCTGCCCACCCTCGTCACACCCAGTGCTAATCTTAACATCTTTAACTCTGCCACATCCAGCTCTAACTGCTGCCTTTTTGTCAATGCCACTGTCTCCAACCCATATAACATAGCTGGTCTCACTATCCTCTTGTAGACCTTCCCTTTCACTCTTACTGGTACTCGTCTGTCACAAATCACTCCTGACACTCTTCTCCACCCAATACATTCTGCCTGTACTCTCTTCTTCACCTCTCTTCCACACTCACCATTACTCTGAACTATTGATCCCAAGTATTTAAACACATCCACCTTCGCCACCTCTACTCCTTGCATCCTTACCATTCCTCTATCCTCCCTCTCATTCACACACATATATTCTGTCTTAGTCCGGCTGACCTTTATTCCTCTTCTCTTTAGAGCATATCTCCATCTCTCCAGGGTCTCCTACACCTGTTCCCTACTCTCACTACAGATCACAATGTCATCTGTAAACATCATGGTCCATGGGGACTCCTGTCTGATCTCATCTGTCAACCTGTCCATCACCATCAGTGAAAAGAATTATTATGGACCTTATCATAAGAACATAAGGAATCTCTCGATTGTGTAACCAACCCTTTTTTTATTAGTTAAGGCTAGATCATGTCTTCTAAATCTGGTTAACTTCTTCGAGAGCATCACCAAGGTCATGGATGAGGGATAGAATGTGCATCCCACATAACTTGACCTGAACAAGGCATTTGACACAGTTCCACACTCAGGAATTACAGACAAACTGTCTCAACTGGCCATAAACCACTATGTCACCAACTGGGTAGCACAATGGATCAACAAGACACATACTGTCAAAGTGTGTGAATTCACCTCTAGTGAGAACCCAATGACCAGTGCAATACCACAAGGTTCTGTACTAGGCCCTTTCCTGTTTAGCATTTAATTCACAGGCATCAAGGCAAACTTAGACTGCCTTTGTTAAACCACCTTTGCAGATGGCTGCAAACTGTGGACCATCCAACTTTGTGGATGACTGCAAATTGTGGATAGTCCATGAATATAGTAATGGTATTGATATACTGCAGAAAGTACTAACTCACACAAATGATTGGTGCCAGAGCCTTGGAGACACACTTAATGCCCAAAAAGGTATAATTATTTTCTTTTGTAGAGCAAATACCCAAGCTAATTAAAATATAGAGAGTACATCTCAATGAGTAGACCCAAAGGTACATGATCTGGGTACTCAGATAACTGTGTGAACTTTGTTCAAATAACTCTGCTATAAACCTGTGAACCTATGGAGTAAAACTGTATCTTAGGTACAGATACAGTGTGACTGTACAGCATCACAGATGTAACAGTACATCATATCAGTATTACCACTTGATAGATTGCATGAATACATATGCATGCATGTCAAGATTCTATGCCAGTATAACATTTTGACTGGCAATGCCAGGGAGACAGTGATCATTCACCACGTCTTGAGGTTTGACATATGCTTATATGGTGTGTTCCATGCATTGTTTGGCATGTGTGAACAATATCACAGTGACAGATTCCTTGCCCACTGAACCTAGACTTTGTACTGCAGTAGTTTCTGTGCACATGGACATAGCTGATGCATTACCATTAGTCTCACATACTGCCATAGTGTTCATTATAATGCACCACTTCTTAATTTAACCATCAATTGCAGATGCTTCAGACAATATCCACTGCTATTACATGTGGCAGATACATGCAATATACAGCTGTGTGTAGTGCATCCACTCATAATAGTGTGGTGTTTGTAACTGTTGTTATCCTTGTGACCAATACATTTGTCAAGGGATGCTTTAGTCAAGTGTATTACATTTGGCACAGTGAGCTTGCAGACATTTTCTCATCCATACAGAACTATTCTTTGGTATGCATACCTATTAGGAACTGACAGTGCAGAATTCCCTTCAAGGTGTTGTACAAGATGCATGTGTGATGTGTATTTCTGTGTTACACCCATTAACTACAGAGATCATTGACAACACTTTTGGCATGGATTTCATTCTTGCATATGTGTGGCTTGTGGCTTATGTGTCATGCCAACCTCTCAAAAGGCCAGGATTGCCCCCAAATTCAACCCCGGGTTTTATACTGTCCCACTTAATGCCTCAAATAACAGTTTATTTTTGGAAAAGGGGTGGTGACTTCCCCTTATAAAATACTGGCAATATTTTACAAGTCTTTTCCTACAGCACATGCATAATAACTTAAACTCACATATTCTGGCAGTGTCTCAGATTAATGTTGTTAATATTTTGAAATTGTTTCTGATTGTGCCTGCTTCTGTCAGCAGTTGTCTATGAGTCTGTTGTTATGTCTTCATGATTGTTTGTGAGGTATGCTGACATTTCAGTCATATTTAAGCAACTCATTTTGCAGATTTTTACAACATGCACATACACTCTATTGTACTTACCATCCTTGCTAAATGTCCTCTCCATTGATCATGTCAGTGATACTTATAGCACAACCATTCATCTCAAGTGACATGGAACCTTGTGAGACAGTTGCATATATACTATCATGTTTGATGATATAAATATACTCACACAAGGAGGTATAAACAGCAGTATGTACTGTGCTATCGATATATGTGCTTAACGTTATGCTACTGAGCTGTTTTGGAAGTGTACATACATTGACATAGCCTATCTTCTGTACATTGACTTATTTTACATGCTCTCTTCCTCTTTCTTCATTCCTATCATTCATGTCTGTGGACATTTTAATCAGCACACCTTCTCTGCCTAGTGTATTTATGTTGTATTGTATCTGTCCTTGCTGATCACCCAAGCATCCATTGTTTCAGTCTGCAAAAACTTGTTGTAGTGTACATTGTACTAAGTGCACTTTTCTATAATGTGCTAATACTGAAGTTGTTGTAGTATTTTCACCCCTGGTAGTCATTGTGGCTGCCCATTCAATCTCACAGAGCAGGTTTGCCTGTAGGCAAACTTGTATACATATACTTTCTGTGTTTGTGCTGCTTTGCATGTTTTCCTGACCTTCGACAGTATTGCTGGCCACAAAACCTTGCTTGTATCCATGTAAGCACAATGCAGAACATGCATATGCCCTTAGCACTGCTGCTCATCGCACAAACATGTAAACCCTGTGTAGGTTTCGCCCAAAGCTTACATGAACTTTATTGAATCCCTGGGATTGAGTATAAGTGATGTATGCAGTGATATCTGTGGGCTATACTGGTCTGCTGTCGACTGTTCATCTGACATTCTCACTCTGTGGGCTATACTGTGTGGTACATGGTCTGCTGTGGACTTTTCGTCTGACATTCTCACTCATCTTAAAATCATTTATTTATTTATTTTTTAAACAATTTCTGATATTATTGTTTGTAAAAATAATACCTGAGTGCTCATTGAAATAATGCCCGAGTGCTCACTGACATGTTCAGTGATGTTGTAGGGAACATATACATAAGAATTGCAATTTTAATTGTTTTGCACAATAAATTCTGATGAAATTGTGTACCTAAGTATATATGTACTGAATATTCTTGTGTGGTATAATTAGTAAAAACTGTTAATTCAGTATTTCATGTGTTCATACATTGCAGTTGAATGAAAATGTATCATATTGTTTTTTATATTACACCATTTATTGTAATATAACACATGTTGTTTGCTGATGTAGTGCACATCATATTATTTTATTTTTGTCATACACAATAACTTGTAACTTCATATGCAAAAAATATAATTTGTGCAGTGGTGAGGGGGAAGTGGTAGCAGTGCTTGTTTACATGGCAGGATATTCATTTTAGTTTTTGAGTGTTTTCTTGAAAATGTGTGTATTACTACTTCTAAGTTGTAGGTAACTGCCAGCTGTAGGAATGTTAATGGACACAGCATTGTTGTTAATGACTGCATGCTCATGTTATGTACTACAGATTTCTTTCTACAGTTCACTGAGGTTTTAAGCAGCACCATTACAGGGATGAAAGGCATACAGTTGTAAAGCACCCTAGCCATACACTTTTGTTTTTTATTAATAGCTTATTCCCATTTGAGTTTGACATTCACTTGTGTTTTTGAAGGTCAAATTGTAAGTAACAGAATTGTCACAGTTGATTCATAATAGTTCAAGATTAAATGAGTCATACACATCTCCTAAAGATAGGCAAGGTGATGTTGCAAGTAATTTTGAAGAGGGGCTGTCATGAAAGCTGGGATGGTGAGTTGGTCCAATGCTGTGACTTTCCTGGCACAGGTGATCCTGCAGACACTGACCTAACTGTGCTTTGTGAATGTGATCTGGACCTTGAATGAAATTTTATGGTGGGCATAGAAGAACACTGATGTGGCCTGCATGAAATCTGTCATACTAATATGCCCTGTCTAGTTACAGTACTTTCCTGAGAAGCACTTATGGTTTGATGTGATCTGCCCCTATGTGTCTGGACAGTACCCCATGTTATCTTTCCCTTCTAAGATTGATTTCTGCTTGAGTCTGGTAAGTCCTTACTACTGCACAAATGGAGGTGGCCATGAATTTTTAGTGTGCAAGCATAAAATGCATCATTGCTATCATAGCATCATCCCTACTCTGAAAATCCACATGCATACCCTAGAGGATTCGGCTCATTTCCAGCTGGCTTTCTGTGGCAGTGCTCTGAGCCCTAACAATGTACATTTGTTGCCTGCCAGCGTCTGGCTTCCCTTTGTAAAAGTGTCACTTTGGACACTGTTTCCTCTGAATATTTGCCATCATCCTCAAAGTGTTTACCTGGATTTGGAGACACAGGTATAGAGGTGCATGGGTGTTCCTCCTGTACAAGCATGATTACAATTCAGTGTGTATTTGACTTTTATGCACTGCCATTCCTGCAGAGTTACTAACATGTTGTGGGGGTGTGACATCCTGACATTAAACTACAGGACTGCATGCCACTTTTCTCAGGCTGCCTCATAATTATAACTATGTTATCATCATCAACATCTTCAGCAGCCTTTTAGCTGTTGATATCCTCCAAATTTATTGGTGTAGTGGAACTGTTTGTTTGTTCTGCTGACCCTGTAAAAAATTATTTGAAAGAATTACTAATAAAAAAATAGCAATAGTGGGGACACTTACCATGCACAGTGTCTTCTTATTATGTAAATATTGTACACAGCTTTCTATCCCCACTCTGTCTCCCTACCCTTCTCTCATTTACCTACATATAAGCCCAGTACTAAGGATTATACTAACTAGCCTAAAAGTGTTCCCACCTCTGTACCACTAAACAGCAGCCTCCTTTTTCACTGCCCAGCCAATTCTCTTTGATTTCTCTAGAACTTTTCTCCAAACAACCTTCCTCTCTTTCTCTATCACTCAACTTTCACTCTCTGCTCTCACTTAAATCTTATATGCTCACATGCTAACTAACACTGTAAATAGCTTTCAAATCAATAACAGAAATGCTATGAACTACATGCAAATGGCTCTCTATCTATGTACATATGTGCGAACTATGCTCAGGTTGGCTAACCATGTACAGATGTTATGAACAGTGCTCAAGCTTTCATACTAAAATACTTTTTCTGACTATCCTGCCACTTTTGTCTCATCCCTGCACTGTAATTACCTTTCTAAATCTACAATGTATGCATGCTATGAACTACAAGAAAATCGCTCTCCATCTATGTATGTATGTTATGAACTGTGCTCTAGTCATCTAACTTTGTACATATGTTTTGAACCGTGCTCAGGTTATTCTTGTTAATCCTCTCCTTTGCTCCTTTCCAATTGTTAGATCTCAATAGATAATTTTACATTTGTTTTACAAAATGTATAACTCCATGCATAATTGTATAGTGTAAAATTCTATGCTAGTTTTAATTGTATGTAACACGGAGCTTTTCTCCCCGGGCCTCTACTGAAAACGGGCCCCTTGAGCCCAGTGGACCTCCCCGGTTATCAAACTGGAAATAAATAAATGGTCATTCTGTGCAGATGTGGAAAGCTCCCCTATTAATAGTGATTGTCATTTGTTTAATTTGTTTAGTATATTCATTCCTTGTCAGCATTAATTTCTCTATATAAATGAATGTTACTGTTTTTAAACTGACCTTCCTGAGCAGACAAGTATTGCTGCTGCAGACATTTAGCCAGTGTCCACATTACCTCTGATAATTCCACTGCCATCATTCTCTGTGTCATATTCATCCCCATGGATGTACAGGAGGTATTCATCATGTGGTGTTAATGGGATAATTGTTGGTGTCCCCCCACATACTGGTATGGGCAATTACATTCTGTCTCACATTGCTTCTAGCACATCCTACTGTATAATTTACCCTCATCTTGCATTATGTTAATGTGTTGTTTCTGCCAACCGCTGCATTAATATCCAGAACAACTTCATTCCAGACTTTTGTCCTTTCAGCTTGTTAGCACCCCCTTTACCAAACAGACATTTCCCATATGTCCTAATGGCTGCCGTAAGGATGTGATTCATGGCAGAAGTTGTCCTTTTTCTACCTCGAACCCTTGTATTGCATCATTACAGCACATGAAAAAAAGGCCACAGTCATACACAAAAGCATTTGCTGCAGTCATCAGTCAAACTACGCAACACTGACCATGTGTGCCTGCCATCCTCCTATAAAAAAGTTAAGGAACACAAATCCCATAATTATGTATACATTCAAAATCTTAGTCTAGCCAAGTAATGGTGTGCTATATAATAGCTGCAGTATCATAAATGCATTCATAAGAGAAAAAGAATAACTTTTTTAACAGATTCATCATTCCCCTAGCCACTACAATTGTCATGTATTTATACTACTGTCATTTTTCATTCAACAGCAACACTCGGTAATCTCCAAGTAAAGACACATATATGTTGAGTGAACAAAACATCCTCACCACTGCTGTAATTCCAAATTAAATCACTGCATCTCTTAGGCCTTTCAACAGTGACCGCATATAGCCACTTCCATCTCTGATATCCAAATAAATGCACATTTAAATTAAACCTAAGGCTTTTACATAGTATTTTGCATTTACTTAATGCATAATTTAAGGTACTTTATGCTTTTGCCCTGAGGAGGCATGTATTTCAGAACACCTTCACTTTTTCTTATTCATTGCTAATGTCCTGCATTTAGTTCATTTGCATATAAGTATAGTGGTGCTTCTCGCTAATAACTGCAACATAGCTGTGAACTGCTTGACTACAAATATCACTCTTAAAGTGTCTGACATTATTTGGGACATCAGTCGTTTTTCTGCAAAGAGATAACAACTATCAACTAGTCCTGGGAAATGTAAAAGAATGAGTCTACTTCTAAATCCTGAAATCCCTCAAGACCGAATGTTATTTTCACGAGACCTTACTAACTGTTCTAATTTAAGTCCTCAGCTGAAAGCTTATGTTGTCAGACAAAGCCAGTGTAATTGCTGCCATGCTGGTCACATCAACTAAAACTTCTGACACCTAGTCTGTAGCTCCGCAAATCATGTCTCTTTCATGCTGTGATGATGTTTCATCTCTATAAATTCCAATATATAGCATACATTGTATATATTAATAGTTTACTCGCACAATGCCATCCCAGCTAGTAGTGGTTACTAGACAACAAATCTTTGTATCTTCCCACTACAAATATACAGCATTACTAATCATTGCTTGCATTTTAGGTTTTGTACTTTCCTAATTGTATTAAGATGTCCATTTATCAGGAATCTCTCTACTACCAGGCTGGACATGAAATTCGATCAATGCCCTATCCTAGAAAACAAACCTTAAATAAAATACATGCAGACTATACATTATGAAAGCAAGCAGCTTGGGTATGGTCAGGTGATCACATACTTTAAAATCGCTAATGCAGAATCAAGGTTTGATCATATTAATCATAAGAAAGTGGCAGTTTTAATTATTGAGGAGAAATTCTCCACTCAGATTATCTACATAGGAAGTCATCCATGTATGACCTTACCAGTAGAACAATATTTCATGATTTAACTAATAGAATAGCCTTGCACAGTTTTACAGTAGAACAACCTTGTATGATTTTAACAGTAGAACAACACTACATGGCTTTCACTGGTAGAGCAACCTTGCAGGGCTTTACCAGTAGAATTATGCTGTATGGTTATTCCAGTAGAATAGTATTGCATGGTTTTGCAAGTAGAACAACTGTGTATGGCTTTACCAGTAGAATCACCTTATATGGTTTTACCAGAAGAACCACCTTGCATGGTTCTACCAGTAGAACAGCATTGCATGGATTTAGCAGTAGAACAACCAGTGTGACTTTAGCAGTAAAACATCTGTGTATGGTTCTGCCAGTAGAACAACACTGCATGGCTTTACTTGTATAATGACCTTGTATGGTCTTACCAGTAGAACAATAGTGCATGGCTTTACTAGTATAATAACCTTGTATGGTCTTACCAGTAGAACAACACTGCATGGCTTTACTAGTATAATGATTTTGTATGGTCTTAACAGCAGAACAATACTGCATAGCTTTACTAGTATAATAATCTTGTATAATCTTACCAGTAGAACAACACTGCATGGCTTTACTAGTATAATGACCTTGTATGGTCTTACCAGTAGAAAAACACTGCATGGCTTTACTAGTATAATGACCTTGTATGGTCTTACCAGTAGAAGAATAGTGCATGGCTTTACTAGTATAATAACCTTGTATGGTCTTACCAGTAGAACAACACTGCATGGCTTTACTAGTATAATGATTTTGTATGGTCTTAACAGCAGAACAATACTGCATAGCTTTACTAGTATAATAATCTTGTATAATCTTACCAGTAGAACAAAACTGCATGGCTTTACTAGTATAATGACCTTGTATGGTCTTACCAGTAGAAAAACACTGCATGGCTTTACTAGTATAATGACCTTGTATGGTCTTACCAGTAGAACAAACGTGTATGGATATACTAGTAGAACAAACTTGTATTGTTTACTAGTAGACCAAATGTGTATGCCTTTGCTAGTACAACAGCCTCTTATAGTTCTACCAGAAAAACAACACTGCATGACTTTAGCAGTAGAACAACCTTGTATGTTTTTTTCAGTAGAACATCATTGCATGCCTCTACTAGTAGTACAACTGTTTATGGCTTTACTATTAGAACAAACATGTATGGCTTTACCAGCAGAACAATGCTGAATGGCATTACTAGTAAAACAAACTGGTATGCTTTTTGCCAGTAGAAGTACACTGCACAGCTTTACTAGTAAAACAAACTTGTATGGTTTTACCAGTCAAACAAAGCTGCATGGCTTTACTAGTAGAGCAAACTTGTATGGTTTCACCAGTAGAGCAAAGCTGTATGGTTTTACCAGTAGGACATCACTGCATGGTTGTACTAGAACAACCCTGAAGAATGAGCTCAGGGCAGATGTAATCGAGAGAGAGAAAATGGTTAACTGATCTCTTCAGTTCTTTTTTATTATTGTAAAATAAAGCCTACTTGTGGATTTTACTGGACTCTTTCATGGTGTTCTTCTACTGCCAGCTTGGTGTTTTGTGGCTTTAACAGATGCAAACTTAGTTCCACTTCAGTTAAAGAATAACATTTATTTTAAAACATTTATTTATAGAACAGCAGCATCCCCTTAGGGATTTTAACAACACTGTATCTTGCCTTCCCATTTCCTTGTATATTTCACAAAAAAGGAAAATGATTTAGCCGTTTTACTAACCCACACTAAAATGCCTATTATAGGCAGGACAGATGACACTGAAGAGAAAGTGGCATTTAAAGTAATTAATGCAGCATATTTTATCAAGATTTGTTAATTATGGTAGAGAACTGATCACAGGAATCTTTCAGATACACCCCGGGATTCATGAAGCTTGCGCCAGGCACCAAATTAGCATCTGCAATCTAGCGCCAAATATGGCCGCCAAGCAATTCGGGTATGAGCTGTTTCCACATGCACTACCAGCATACACCAGAGCTGTGCAGCTCCCGGCGCATGTATGCTAATTAACCCATGCACAGCAGTGTACCATGCAAATGAAGGAATATAGCGATTCATGAAGTGGTGCAGGCGTAGCGTAAGCATGAAGAAATGTAAACCAAAAAAAAAGGTTTTCATTTTTTCAAACATAAAATCGGAGCCATGAAAGCGGACCAGACTTATGTATTAAAATGTTAATATATGCCAATGGCTAAATATATAAGCAATGGTATAATAAAACATGCACAACACATAAAAAATAATATTTAATGTCATGGCCACACTAACGCAAAGCAAAACTGCAGTGCATCGGTGCGCAAACAGGATCACAAGGAAAATATATTTAGATGTCATAAAACTGCAATGTAACACAATTCATGAATTCCCCATAATAGTCAATGGCATGCATGCTACACCATAACCATGGCACAAGGGTTGTTAAGGGTCTGTGACAGTGTTCTGCGTGGTAACTAGGAATTAGTAATCAATGCCATGCAAATGAGTCAAGTAATACTGAATCGCAAATGCCCTGCCGGCATAAGGATGTACCACACGGCATAGCAGTACAACACAGAGGAGTGGCCTGGAGGTAAACATGACATCAAGAGAGGGGTGCGCCACCGTAGCTGTAAGCACATTGGAGCATTACTAATCCAGGTTGCCTGTTGCTAAGCAAAGCCGCAAGATGGGGGGGGGAGTAGCCATAGCTTTGCTTAGCTGAGAGCACACAAGGTAACCGAAAGTGCATGTGAACGTGGCTGAAAACGCGCTCGAAACCCGGTAAATGGTTGTGCGCGGCACGCACCACAGCTGAAACAAGAAGGATACGGGAAGACAATAAGGAAATGCTGCAGCATGGTAATTGGAGTACAAATGAGTAATTAACACCTAGGAACTCACAGTGGGCCATTGACAACAGCTAACAAGGCTGCTAGCAGCTACCTGCAGAACTGGAAAGGGGAGGTGTCATACAACAAAGAAAAGAGAACTTTCACAGCAGAACAAAGCAAACTTGCAGTAGATCAGCTACATAACACATTTCCCAACACAATCCTGGGTTGTGAAAGTACAAAACAAGAAAGGCGGCAGCTGGATGCATGCCTGACAATGGGAGGGGAATCAGGTTGAAAAGTGAAGTAAAGGGCAATAGATGAATCATGGCAGCCAAGCGTATGTCAACACCAAGGGCCCCACAATAGCAGTAGCTGCTGTAAAACCAATAATTAAGATACCCCACAGCTGGAATTGCACATACACACCCAATTACACCAGCATTATCCATTGGACAATAGTATAAGGTGTGAAAGCCCCACACACACACTTGTGTATTCCCAGACACTCCGCACCATTGGTGTATACAGACGGGGAACTTTTAATATGTACATGTTAGGGGCTGCCATAGCTTTGATTCACCAGCATGTGTTGGAGACTGACAGTGGTGTGGAGGATGATGCTGACAACCATCTCAGGCACCGGAGGAGGAGATGAGTGTTCAGACCCAGGTTAACCTACCAGGGCCTACATGATCTGGAGATAGTAGAGCATTACAGGGTGGACAGCGACACCATACAGCAACTTGTTGAGCTGTGCCGGCCATGCCTCAGAGCCAGAAATAACAGAGGGGAACCCATTCCAGTGGACACAAAGGTAGGTGTAAGCTTGAGAATACTAGCCACAGGTACCTTCCAAAAGCCAACCAGGGATATCATGGGGATCTCACAGGCATCAGCATCTAGGGTACTCCACCAGTTCCTGGATGCCATGTTACCACATGCCAATGAGCACATATACTTCCCCCGAATGTAAGAGGAGTTGGCCAGCAATATGCGTCTCTTCCACCATGTGGCAGACTACCTGTAGGTACTGGGTGCAACAGACTGCACGCACATACACATCAAGTCACCACCTGGTGAGCAGGGTAGGCACTACATAAACCGCAAGGGATACCCCTCCATCAACTGCCAGGTCGTGTGCAATGCCCAGGGCATTATCATGGATGTGTGTGCTGGCAGCCCTGGAAGGTATCACGGCTCCCACATCTGGCATGCCTCACAGCTGTATCAGGTATTTGCCAGGGGGGGGGCATCTCATATGACCACCTGGTGGGGGATGCTGGCTATGCACTGGAACCGTGGATGATGACTCCCATCAGAAATACACACACAGCTATGCAAGAACGCCATAATGAGGCACACGCAGAAATCAGAATCATCATAGAGTGCATATTTGGGATGCTGAAATCACGGTTCCGTTGCTTGGACATATCTGGTGGAGCCTTGTAGTACTACCCAGGCACATGTACCAACATCTTCATAGTATGTGCCATGCTACACAATATGACCCTGAGGAAACAGCTGCAGCAGGGACAGAATGGTGAAGGCCCTCACAGCCCACCTCCATTGCCAAGGGATCCACAGGCACAGAGGGACTCAGACCATGAACACCCTGTGCCACCCCCAGTAGGCAGACGGAGGCATGCCCAGTATGCCCATGCCTTGGCAAAGAGGGAACGTATAGCACACACACTGACGTGTAGGCACTTATGGACTGACACCCTTCTCCACCTGCACACACAGCAAACATGGATAGCACACACACACACACAACCACCTGTAAATTGCCATGTATAGGTGGTCTACTGTGTGCATCCTACATAGGTAGCCCTCAACTATTGTACACATAACTGCCATTGGCACAAGGTAAGTCAATACCGGAACAGTAAATTAAGCAATCAGCATGTGTCCATACTGTATGTATAGGTTCATAGATACATGGGTAGGTACATGCCTAACTGCCCGAGGCTACTCATAAGCATAGCCAAAAAGTGTCTGCTGTCACCACCCCATTGATTAACTAACTGTCCCTCTGTGGAGCAGAGCCAATTGCAGGATCCCTGGGGTGTATCCACTGTTCCCCACCCACTCTGCAAGGATTCTCTGGAGTGTTAGTGAGGGGTTTTGTATAATGTAATCAGGGATGTAGTTCCAAATAATGGGGAGTATCCATGACAAAAATCTTCTCAGATGATTTACATGTTACGTAGTATACCTTAACCACAACTTGTATATATAGGTAGTATTCCACAGAATAATAAACATGTGGAACACACAACCGGAGAAATGTGCATTAATCACCCTTGCACTACCAGTGCCTGTTCTGAGAGGTAAAATACCTCTGCCAGGATTAGAACATGCAACCATGTACACAATCTTCACAATAACATACCACTAAGCTACCTGATATGTGCCAATGGCAGTTGTGTATACTGACAGGATAAAACACAAAAGGTAGGAATGTGTGGAAATAGGACAAACCGGCATGTACCCAATGAAAGGTGTATGTTTTATATATATATATATATATATATATATATATATATATATATATATATATATGTATATATATATATATATATATATATACATCAACATGAACAGAGAGAGACAGAGAGGGAGAGCGAGAGAGATATGTCGATATATGGGGATATACATATATATGTAGATATATAGATAGGTTAATAACATCTACATAACCATGGAGGCACATATAAATGGGATACCTACCACATACCGACTGCTTGACATACCGACACACTTAATCAAGAGGCTTAAAGTCCAAAAGAACACAGTACCGAAACACCAGAAGCACGAGGTTTAAAATCACGATCTTAAGGGACAGTTAGTCAGTGCTTCTGGTGTTGTGGTTCAGGTAGGTTACTGTGTGTAAGTGTGTTTCTGTGGGCTGTAGTGTGTGTAAGTGTGTGTTCTGAGTGTGGTGTGTGTTCCTGGGGGACTGTAATGTGTGGGTGTGGGATAGCTTTGTGTGTCTATTTGTGCAATCTAGGAGGTAAAATATTAAAGTAGGGGGTGTGGGGGGCTCAGACACCCACATGGGGGTGTGTAGGGGGGCTTGCCCACCTGACTATACGTAGTGTAGGATGGTTTGTTTGGATGTGGTGGGTAGCAGTGTGTCTGTGTGTGCGTGTGTGTGTGTTCCATGTTCATGTTACTTTCGCGAGTTAACGTCATTGTCGGTAATGTGGGGTATGGGAGTCTGGGCCTGGTACTGTGGGCATCGGAACTGTGTGGTTTCGGGATTCCATAGGTATTCCATATACAGTGGTTGAAGTGTTCATATATGAGTATAACATGGACCATATCAATCACACATTCCACCATGACCAACCTTTATGAACAAAGGATATGGAGAGTATATGCCTATACACTATTACAAATATGTGTTTTGGACATGAGCCAATGATAGGGTTACCACCTATCCCACTTTGCAAGGGACAGTCCCTCTTTGGGCGGTTGTGTCCTGACCAAATATATTAAATGTGGCAAATGTCCTGAGATTGTAGGACATAATAATGTCCCATATGTAATGTAATAGTTGCATACAATAGTTCTTTCTGTATCTAAAATGCCTACATGTTACAAGAAACAGGATAAGCAGCTAAACTGCTACAAGAATAAGCTTATATTTAGGCAAGAAAGTAAAGTTCTATCCCTTGTACTGACCGTGGGTTTGTGTCAGCCTGTAAAATGTGATGTGTGTCCCGAAAATGTCCCACTATGGCCATATGAAAAGGTGGCAAACCTAGCCAAAGAGGTTCAGTCACCAACACAACTCCAATGACTGCAAATACCTATGACAGAAATACACAGCTTTCATGTAGCAACACTTTATTACATTCCGATGCATTGCTGAAAGGATTCAAGGACTAATATCACCTGCATGCTATACAGGAACCACTTAACAGTGCCTTAATGAATCAGCCTGCAATTACCGCAGTATTAGTCCACTAAAGGATAGGTGTTCAAATAGGGAAGGAACACTCACGCACATATCGATTATGCATAAAAGCAGTTCCTACACACCTGCATCTGCTATGTACAGCCACCAACATCACCCTCACACCCAAACAAATTACATTACAAACTGTAATAACAACACAAATCATTCACTCACTGTACAACATCTGCAGAAGCCTTAACATACCTTGCCAGAGACACACTAACATGGCCCTGTGTGAAATAGTTGCTGTTATACAATGGAACAGCTGCTGATGTTAAAGGATTTATTTGCACTAATCCCATTTCAGAGGGTTGTGTGTACACCGGGAAGTGTTACCAATTACTGAGTAACAGCACAGTATGATACACATGTACACCAAATCAAGGATGTCTGGTGAGCACACTGTAAACCACATAACAGTTCATACATAGCCATACAGACTTGAGCTGCCCAAACATCCTTGCCAGACTGAAACATCTGCAGAAGTATCAGGTACAAACAAACCCTGCATAAGTAGCAATGTTCTGAAATATAACAGCTGTACTCACATGTAGAACAACATAGTCTAGCCATTACACACAATCCACGGGAGTCATGAAGTTAATATATCTCTGTCTGTCTCCATATAGCTGTTGAAATACATCACAAACAACACATCCATGCCGTCTTCCTCAAAAGTAAGGCAAACAGACAATGCCAAAGTGGAGTACACAGTTATACACCACTGTTGCCATGGTATCGGATAATGGAGTAGCTGCACAGCTGATGTGCATCTAATTAACTACTTTGGAACACCAATTGGTGGTCAGGATAGCACATGTTACCGATATTTAACTAGAAAAGGATGGCTTATCACACATTCAAACCATCTGTATATACCAGCAGAATGTTACAGAGAAGATTGAAACACAAACTGAAAAGGATTGAATCAACAGTCAATGACACCTCGGGTTACTAATAAGGTATGTAGAACACTCAGTATGTCTGTGTATTTAGTACCTGTTCTGTAATATTTAAAGTGCATGCAATCCATATAGTGGAAATAGTTATCTTGTAGTGATGTATTGTTGAGCATAGTAACGCTTGTAGTATTTATGTGTGTACTGCCATAGGTCACAAGGCAAACACAGCATACACCACAAGGGATGCTATATAAGGGCTTTGAGCACAAATATTCCTCACCAGCCACTGTCAGTGGCAGGGCTGGTCCAACAAGTATGTGCTATAACAGGGGAAAGTATATGTTGATATATTGTAACAGTAGCCATATGTATGGGTGTATTACTGAGAATAACATGTCGAAGGTTGGCCCACTGTGCAATTATGATCTGCATTGTGGGATATTGTGCCAATAACTGTGTAATGTACAGTATTGTAAGCAGATATGTATTACAAGTTACATAGCATTACTGTTATGTTAGGCAAACATTAGTTATGTCTATTGGCATTTACAATACACAATAACAGGATACATATGACTTGTAGTCACCCGACTGTTTATCAGCATGATAGCAAAATAAAATGGAAGAGCTAGTTAACTATCCATGCACATAAGACATGTAATAAGTGCAAAGGTAGGTACTCGGCTGTCTTACCAAGGGTATCTATAAGCCTAGCTAGAATGTGTTGGCTTTCACCACCCCCATAGGTTAGTTTTCTGTGCCTCTGTCCAGCAGAGCCACTGCAGTGATCCCCGGGGTACATGTCTGTCTCCCATCCACATGTCAAGGTTTCCCTTGAAGAGTGCTAGTGAGGGGTCCTGCCTGATGTACATTGGAATCATGTTCCAAAGCATGGGGAGTCTCCGGGTCAGGAATCTATCTGTCCAGCACATCCTAGTCATCGTTGTGGTTAGGTGTATATCGCTAGAGCATGTGGCTCTCAGGGGCCTCTGTTTTGATGGAGCATATCCAGTAATACTGGGTTGGACATGGGCCTTGTATGTCAAGCAGAGATCACCTGTGAGTATGCAGTATGCAACCAAGTACAGCTGTAGTTTTTTAGGTTGGGCTGCATAGGTCATCTGTTTGAGGTCAGTAATCCTCTTGGTGTGGTACTGTTGTGGTCTTCCAAGCTGTTGCAGTTGACTTGTAAGGCATATCCCAAATGGGGTGTTGTATCATTTAATGGGTCTAATAAGTCAGGAGTAGAGAGGCACAATGGCCTCCTTTGTTCTGGATGTGAACCCATTAGAGATTGGGGGGCCACGTAGAAGGATATTCTAACCACCTTGTCATTATGGGTATCAAAGGAGAGATTGCTATCTACTGGGGTTCCAAGATCCCTTATTACCTTTTCTGTATGTAGGGGACTAGCACCTATGTGGTAGTCCACAGGTAATTAGTTATATCCAAAGGGGATGACTATGCACTTTTTGGCATTCAGCTTGAGGCCATGATATTGACACCAGGTATCCATCTCAGTGCGACCCGGAGGGTGTCTGTAACAGCTGGGGAAACAATTATGTCCCCTAGTTTGCAGTCATCTGCAAACCTTTTCAGCCAAAGCCCTCCTCTGCTTGCCTGTATGTTAGAGCATTATGTACCGAACATGAGGGGTCCTAGGACTGAGCCCTGGGGGACGCCACTTGTAACTGGTATACAGTCAGACCTAGGGTATGCAACTCCCACTGTGTGGGTTCTGTCGGTGAGCCACTATATAAACCATCACATGACATAGAGGTTAATGTTCAGGTGGGTGGGTATGTCAATAATACCAGAATGAGTAATGGTGTTGAAAGCCTTTGAGAGATCTAGGTAGGCTGTGTGGACCTCCTTACCCACATCTAATGCCTTGGTAACTGTCTCTAAGAAGCCCACCAAGTTTAGGAGGTGTGGTCTGTCCTTAACAAAGCCAAACTGGGAGGGGTCAAAGGTTTGGAGGTACCCAAAGTCTCTGTAACTGAGATCCATGGTGATGTGCTCCATAGCCTTGCAGACCAGGCTAGTCAGGCCTATAGGGCAATAGGTCCCGTGGTCCATTGTGGCTCCAACTTTGTGGAGTGGGAGAACTGTTGCTGTGCACCATTCAGGGGGCACAAAGCCCCATGAGAGGCTATTATTGAACATGATGCATAGGTGGGGAGCCAGTACGTTCTGAAATTCATGTAAAACGCAGCCTGGGATGTTGTCCGGTCCCATGGATGCTGTGATATTGGCTTTAGAGTGTTCAGCTTTTACCTGCGTAGTTGTGAGTACAGGGACTCTACACTCTTCCTGTATAGATATGGACCCTATAGGGGGTGAGAGGGGGCAAAGGTAGCACTGAACCTATCTGCCAGAATGTTGGCAATATCAGTTGGTTCTGTAATATTCGTGCCTTTGTGCTGTAACTCAGAGCAGATCTGGGTGTTGACATTGAGATATTTGACATAGCTATAGAATGCTTTGTGATTGTTGTTGGAATTAGTGGCGGTTTTGTTTTCGTAGCTAACTTTGGAGGATCTTATAAGGGATCTCACCTTTTTACTGAGGCTGACCAGGGAGCTCCTCCACACATGGGATTTTACTCTCCTTTGTAACAGTGTCTTCCTCCTGTTGTACAGTTTGTTTATGGCAGGGGACCACCAGATTGGCTTCCTTGATTAGGAGTATAGCGTCTTGGTTCTGTTTGAGATAGCACGATCCATGAACTCGTGTAAGTGCTTATAGAGTGCATTTGTGTAGGATTCACCAGTTGTAACAGTATTGTCCATCTGCATGGGTGTCATGACGTTCACCACGTCTGTCTTAAGAAGCATGAAGTTGGCTTTGTAGACATATTATACTGTGGTTCCCTTAATGGGGAGTGGGGGCGGGATGTGGATATCAATGTTGTTCGGCTCATGGTTGGATCGGACCAATGAGGACTTCACTTCAGGTGTGGAACACCGGTCACTCATGTTGGTAATGCCTAGGTGTAGGATATTGTTGCCCCTGGTGGGTGTGTGGATATGTTGATCCAGGGCATTGGTGTTTATGAATTCTAGAAAGTGTTGCGCTAATGAGTTGGTACCCTCATATACCCACTTGGAGGATGAGGCCCTCATCCCATACCTACATGACAATCATGATATCCTGTTCAGCCATGTGCCACAAGATGCACAGCAGCGGGATGTCCTGTGGATGGAAATTCGCAGGAGGGCTAATGATGTGGGTGGCCACAGCCGCACATACCAGCAGGTGCACAGACACTGTACAGACCTCATTAGATGGGCCAAACAGTGTGCAAATGCAATTGCCAGGGAACACGATGCAACAGGTGGTGGACCACCAACCCAGCCCCCACTTACACGTACCGAGGAGCTACTGGCCAACCTGGGGACACCTGCAGAACAACATCCACAAGCCTTAGCCAATATTGTGGAGGTGGGTGCCTCATAACCACTGAGTCTGGAGTTGCCTAGTAAGTCAGTACTGCACCTATAACAACTATATTCCATATAGTTGCATGTGTCACTGTACAATATGTAATGTAACATCATATGCAATACACACATGCCGCATACTATAGTATGCTACTCTGTGTATGCACGTATGTGCATACACCCTAGTATAGTTTATTGTACTGGTGTATGTGTTAACATGCACATTGCACCCTGTTTCCATCATACAGGCGTGGATAATGCTCATACTGTTGTGTTACTCCTATTTAGGTACCTCTGGCGTTCAGCTGCGACAGCAGCCCATTGCAGGTAAGACTGTTATTATTTATTAGGCATCGTAATGCACAGATCTATCTGCCATGTGGCCATTTACCACATGTACACATAATGTATGGTCCTGTCACAATATACAGGTCGGACCTGCAATGCATCCCAATGCCTACCCATGTGCAACATTTGCAAACTATGTGAATCACCTCACTGACATGAATCCTCACAAACTGTCATTGCCAGATGTGTGGACAGCTGTGCATACAATGGTGGATGTGCTGTTCACTGTAGGGACATGTACTACAGATCAGAACTACATATGTGGGGAATACAAACAGTACTACACAGTGGGCTGGAGTATGGCCAGCCCACAGGATTCACTGGTGTGGATCATAGCCCTGCTATGAATGTCACACAATGTGATGTGCTATCTTGACATGTCCATGACATCTAGTGGCCTGGTTGCAGCACTGTCTAGCCTGAAAACATATCCCACATACCACCCTTTGTCAGCATAACCCTGTCATCAGTGGAGCATATGACATCTATGGGTGCATGTCATATGGGACAACACAGACATGTAAAATAGATGCCCATCACAATAATTTGGCCAACACATGTACACACATGGCCATGGAGGATGGCCAGAGACATGAAGCAACACACACAGTAGACATGATGTGCTTGTGCATACACCCTGTCATACAATAGTTACACATGGTCCAACTATGGCCTTTGTGTAATGGTTATATTGTAGATGTGGAACACTAGACATCCTACAGGCCTGTGCACATCTTGTGTAGGCGTGACATCAATCCACCACATAAGATGTGTTGAACATCTTGAGGGTGTCACAACATGACAGCAGTCACATGTACAGTATCCACATCAGCCCACAGATACAGTACATTCCCCTTGCTGGTGTCGGACATCAATGTCATACTTGCTCCTCGTGTGTGTGTGTGTGTGTGTGTGTGTGTGTGTGTGTGTGTGTGTGTGTGTGTGTGTGTGTTCACCATGTCTTGCCATAGTTGCCCGGCAGCAGCAATATGGTTGCAGATGTGTAGGGGTGTCATCCGTATACCCTTCAGTGACCTGTGTCACACATTCCACATCATGGTTTAGTGTGTATACACCTCAGTGACGTGGGTCACATTCCACAGTATATATGTATTGTATCTGAACACAGTCATGGCTATGAACTGTGTCTGTAACTCACACTGTATAGCAATAGAGGCCTCTCATGATTCCATGCAATGGCCATGCACATCAGCTAAATGTGCAGTATATCTGTAGGGCATACAGACAACACTGCATTGGGACACCATTACCCCACTGTATATTTGACAGGACACCATTGTGTTAAACATGTATGCATGTAATTGCACACGTCAGCAGATTACATGTCATACTACATGTGATTGTCAAGGTCATATGCCACACTTCAGGCAGGTGTACTGTTAACCTGTGCTGGTCTACATGGTGTAACACAGGGATGTATGCTAACTACTACTATGATTGTGTAATTTGCATGCCGTCTGCTATGACACATGCATGCTGTTGTGTGCAACCCAGGGATGTATTATAACTACCACTATTATTGTCTGTGCTGCATGCCATCTGCCATATCACATGCATGTTGCATGCCTTCTGTTATATCACATGCGTGTGTGTCTGCGTGTGTGTCTGTGTGTGTGTGTCTATTGTATAGATTGTAATGTGCCATTCTTGTCTGCCCTCACAGGTGATGTAGGAGCATTGCACTCCTGCGGTCCATCTGATGTTAGTGTCCCCACAGACTCTAGCAGTGATGATGAAAGTATGATTGTGGCACAGGCAGGGTTGTCAGGGGCTGAAACTGTGCCATTGGTTGCCATTCCAGCTATATCCCCCTCAACCCCACATGCAGATCCCATGCCTGCACATACCCCATCACCAGTGGCCATAGAGGAAGGACAGTTGGCATGTGGTAGCTTGGAACAGGAAAGTGTGGGGGCTATGGAAGGTGTGCCTGCACACCATGGTGTCAGCCAACTGACTGGTGGTGCCCTACACAGGTACATGGCCAGTGCTGCTCGTAGGAGGACCTCTGGCCAACATGTTCCTGCAAGACAGAGCGCAGCAGCTGGTGTCACCAGACGCATGTTTCAGGCTGTAATGGAGGCACAGGCACGTGCTGAATGGCACAACAGAGAAGATCAGAGGCTTCAGCGGGCTGCTGTCCATTCTTTAAACAACAACATCCAGGCAATGGTAAATGCTCAACAGCAGATTGCTGAAGCTTTGGATAGATGGTTAGGTGACATGGTTGGAGTCCTTGACCATGGCATGACAATCTGCGAGTTTGAGCTGTCTGTGTTGGAACATCTGGTAGGAATGAGGCATTGGGCATGTGGACGTAGGCCTGCTACATCACCTGTTTCAGGACTACGTGTACGAGCTACCTCACATGTCCACTCCCATAGTGGCGGTAGCAGCAGTAGTGCATCTGGTGCTGTGCTGTCCACACCACGACACAGCAGGCCACGTGCACATGGCCCAGGATGGTCACAACAGGGACACGGTTCCAGTGGACAAATGACATCAGACAGTACCCAATCTGCACCTCTGCCTAGTAGTGCCTGTGCAACCCCTGGCAGGCACAGGTCACATGTCTGGGGCCGGACACCATGAACTGTAAAACCTGGCCTGTACAGTCCACAGCTGTCAATAATACCCCTGTGTAGGCCAAACACATGCCAGAACTGTGTACATACATACACGCACACACTGGAAACATATGTAGGGCACCGCAATACACACATGCATAACATCCACACACGCCCAATTAGATCAAAGGCCCTAACCCACACAGATGTCATCCAATGGTGCAGCCTAAGCCTCTGGCAAACATTATCACCCTGTGCATGTGATGATGTCTGTACTACATCCCTGACATCCACACCATCGGTGCAGGGACATGCTCATATGGTCTGATGCACAGGGTGAACAGACTAGGAAGATAAGTGTAGCTGACAATTGTTGAGTACTGTTGACAGGCAGCAGACATACCATGTACTACAGGTGTACAATGCATTTCGTACTGTTAACAGTATGTGTCTTGTGTAACAACAGTAACTGCATGTTGGTCATGATGTTCTGCTGTCCTCCTTCAGGTCTAATTGCACGTGCTGGTGGATGTCACTGTTTGCAGTTACTCTCCCATATGTCAATGAGGACTACTCACAGGTATGTATGAATATACCAGCATGCACCGTGCAGCTGCCACATAACAGTGAGAATGTCCCACATTCCAAACATGTCTACTGATCCAAGAGCATGATAGCTGTGTATTAAGCTACTGTGGCTACAGATGTGACATCCATACTGGGTGACATCACAGGTACAGTTACATGGAGTGGTGAGGTAAGAGAGCGGTCTAGCTGATTACAAGGGTAGAGGCCAGTGGGAAGTGTGATGCCTCATTAGGAAGCAGTAATACATGTTCCCATGACAGGATGCCAACACACAACTGCACCGACACACTCAGATATTGACACACATGTATTCAGTGACACAGTAACACACCAACACACTCACGGATTCACTGACACAGTAACACATACTCACACACAGTTGCTACTGTTGAGATGAGGACCCCTGCCTATGTGCAAATCACCATTACAGTATTGTGCACCTACATGATGCATCACAGAGAATACACATGTACAAGTAGTCAGTATGGCCTAAGATCGGGGACATCAACACAGATAGTAGATTGCATTGCCTGGATGAGGGGGTGGGTCTTATCAGTTCAGTATGGTAACATACATCTTCACTCCAGGGACCAGACAGCCATACATACACACACACACACACACATACACACACTGTGGCATTCAGTATTGAATACACCTATGTCACGCACATACAGATACCTCACATGTGTGAGATACATGCCCCTGCCTATGTCCTGCTTTCTACATTGCAGTCTGTACAGATCTGTACACTACTGTACAGGAGAGTGAGTAACTATTGAGATGTATTCCCCACCATACGTGACATATATGGGCACACACGCAACCACACATGCCAGTACTGTGACTCAAAGACCTGCCTAGCTCATGATATGTATGATAGACTTACAGCAGTATTGCACGTGTTACAAAGTGTACTGATGCTTCCTTTGGCAACAGTGCTGATATATGAACACAGGATGTTTTAACTGTTAACAGGTGTCAAGTGATTTACCTTTAGTGTCACCCTGACTGCTGTCTAAGTTGTGTGTTATGTCCTTCAATTAACTAAACCATTGCTTACCGGTTACACAGGTTATTGTAGAACCGCTTGTGACACACCTGTGAGCTGTCCTCAGCAAACATCCATCTGCAAAGATGCCCCACCACTTAGTTATTTCCACACATCTGTCCATACCTGAGGTACATCTTTCCATACATTCAGCATATCACCATATACAGTTGGCAATGTTGAGGCTGCATTGCAACTGCATGATGTACTAGGATACACGTCACCTGCATACATCAGCAACTGCACACGCATGTTATCTGAATGCACACCACTACATGTACATGTGTGTAGGTCCTACAATCCTGTCATTTGGGCATGTTTGCAGGCATTGCAAATGGTGGACATGTGTAATGACATACATGACACCTGGACTGTTGTATGATATAATAGGTGTAATGGGTGACGGGTACAGAGGGAATGTTACCTCTGTCAACATTGATATCACACCTTATGTACTGTTAGCATTCAGCAGCCATGGACCTACATTCCATGTGCATGTGTGTAATGGCTGTAGCCACCTGTTTGCACAAAGGACAACAACAGCTATGCTATTTACATGTATGTTTTGTGTGTGTGTGTGTGTGTGTGTGTGTGTGTGTGTGTGTGTGTGTGTGTGTGTGTGTGTGTGTGTGTGTGTGTGTGTGTGTGTGTGTGTGTGTGTGGCATGTACATACCCAGAGCAGGTACATGTATATCATATCCAAACATGAGGGTGTGTACTGGTGTACAGCAACAGTCATCTGCTAATGCTGTAAATAACCGAGGGCCCCTGGTATGTGTACAGCTGACCTGGTTACAGACAGTGGTATTATTGCATTGCATAACACATGATGCAACTGTGTCAGTACATGGGTACTCTCTACAGTTGATGTAGAACTTGGTACAGTCCACTGGTCAAGGGTCACATGGTGGTGTACTCTTATGTCCTACAACATCTATGGATGCATGTTGGTGGTCCAAGGGCATGGTGGTGTCTGAGGTTTACATCCTAGAATGCAGCATGTGACACTGTGTCCTGCACATGACTCATCTGTGATGCCTTTCGTGGGGATACTGGTCAGTACATATGAATGGCCTCTATGTATGTGGGGACACCACCACCTGGAGCGGTCCATACCTGTGTTATGGCTGACATGTCTGGTTTTGAGGTATATAGTGGTAGTGCTATTGTGCACTACAGAGCCATCAGCCAGGTGTTCCTCACTGCACAGATGTCAGTACTCCCCATTGTTGGATCTACAGTGAGCAGCTGTGATTATGGATGCTACACATCTAGCACTGGTTAGCATAAGCATACAATGCAGTTGTCCTGTAGGTGTCAGGGTGTTATTTGCCTTGGAATGGCACTGTATGGGCGGATGCGACTTGGGTATTATCCCCACTCCCTTGAATAATGGATGCATGTGATATGTGTCAAAGGCCTGTCTACTGTCAGTCATGTCATCCCAGAATGACAAACACTGGACAACCTTGTACTTACAGCAGGACATTGGCTCATTGCGTTGTTCAAGCAGTTGCCTCCTCTAGCAAGGCTCATTGTGTTGGTCAAGCAGTTTCCACTCCTAGCAAGACATCACTGCGAGTGGGGATATTGTGCTTGGTATAGGATGGTACATCTAAGGTGATGGACAACAGCAGACGTTGTGTAAAAGACCAGTGTCAGATATATGTAGAGCAGCGTTCCTGCTAACAATGACAACAGAGCCCATTACAATATGTTCTTTACATCTACCTGTAATAGCATGGCCACTGTGGCCTTCCGTGTTTAGAATCAGAGTGCATCCCAGACAGCCTTTTGCTACTAACTGTATGAGCATGCCCAGTATAACCTTGTGTAGATGGACACATAGTGCATTCCGAAAAGCCCTGTGCTACTAAGCGTGTTGCATTCCCAGTGACACCTTATGTCGGTTATGTGCCTCTGTGTATGGGCATGGCCATTGTAACTCTGTATAGTGATAGTAGTCGTCCATTCTACAGATGGGCATACTGCATGTCAGGATGGATTCCTACTTTAAACACACAGGTTCATAGGTATGTACATCTTAACTGCCAGCATCCCTGTTGATGTCTGCATTCCTAGAAGGTCATAATGACAGCCTTGAAATGTGTAGTCTGTGTGGCACGACTAGTAACTATGCAGTATTGTAATAGTGATTTGTAAATAGGCAGGTGTTTCGTTCCCACCACTGGTGTGTGTGTGTTTGTCCCCATTTGCCAGAGGACTGAAAAAATACTTTTAGACTGCTCACACTCCATACAATTCTTATACCCACATTTGGCAGGGCTGATGATGTCATCCACCTACAAGTACACCTCTGGGAGTGCTGTGTCCCAGTAATCTTGGTAGTGTGTTCTGTAACTGCGTAATGCTGTAGTGTAATAAAGTAGTTAGGTCGGTGTTCTAATCCCAGACTTGCCATGTATGTGTGTGTTTGTGTGCGTGTGTATGTGTGTTTGTCCCCATCTGCCTGAGGACTGAGTAATGCTTTTAGACTGCTCACACTCCATACATTTCTTATACCCACCTTTGGCAAGGCTGATGATGTCACCCATCTACAAATACACCTCTGGAAGTGCTGCGTCCCAGTAATCTCGGTAGCGCATTCTGTAACTGCATAATGCTGTAGTGTAATAAAGTAGTTAGGTCGGTGTTCTAATCCAAGACTTGCCGTGTGTGTGTGTGTGTGTGTGTGTGTGTGTGTGTGTGTGTGTGTGTGTTTGTCCCTGTCTGCCTGAGGACTGAGTAATGTTTTTAGACTGCTCACACTCCATACATTTCTTATACCAACCTTTGGCAAGGCTAATAATGTCACCCATCTACAAATACACATCTGGGAGTGCTGTGTCCCAGTAATCTCAGTAGCATGTTCTGTAACTGCACAATGCTGTAGTGTAATAAAGTAGTTAGGTCGATGTTCAAATCCCAAACATGCCAAGTGTGTGTGTCTCTGCCTGCGTGAGACAAGTACAGTGCTTTGTAGAGTATGCACTCTGTACAAATCACATGACCACCTTTGTCATTCCTGCTGTTGTCACCCAGATAGGTATGCATCTGTAGGCGTGCTGCAATCCAGTATTTGCCATAGCGCATGCCCTAAATGCATATTGTTGCAGTGTGATACAGTAGAGATTTGTATACAGGACATGGCAAGTGTGTGTTTGTCTGTCAGAGCCTGTGTAGAGGTGGACATGTTTGGAAGAGGATTTTGTAGTTTATCTATATGGTGTCCATCTTATGACACATTGGCCACCTCACGAGGAGTACAGCTGTCAGTCAGCCACGGACTGTGTTGGCAAGCCATACCTATACATCTGGCAAAAAGCCTGGTGAACAAAGTATGCAGCCCTACTAGTACCCGGTATATGCCCCGCACCCATGTGCCATGCACAAACAAACTTGCCTAGGATATCCCACTATGTTGCTAGTACCATGCACATTGATGACAGATAGTAGGCATGGTGTGAATGCAGTGGCCTGCAGAGGACATGGCACCCTGTACAGCGGTACAATAGGGCGGCGCAGTGGTGCAGCAGTTAACATTGTCACCTCACAGCAAGAGGTTCACCGGTTCGATTCTCGGCTGGGGTGCCTTCTGTGTGGAGTTTGCATGTTCTCCCTGTGTTCGCGTGGGTTTCCTCCGGGTACTCCGGTTTCCTCCCACATTCCAAAGACATGCATCTGGAGCATTTCTCCCCAGGCCTCCGCTGAAAACAGGCTCTGTGGAACCTAGTCGGACTTTCCCGGTCAACAAATGATAAATAAAAAAAATAAAAAATATGCGGACATTGTGTCTGCACTCTGTTCCACACTGAATGCCTGCAACATATGTGGTGCCATCAAATGTGATCCACAGAGGCCAGACAATACTGTACACATGTGACCTGTATGGACCCATGCCGCTGATATCATGGAATACCTGTATCATACTATCAATGCAGGTGCAGGGTCGACCTGCTCACTTTAAGCAGGTTTCGCCACATCAGGCGAGTATTGCCATATCGGGGGATAACAGGCTGTGTGCACAACATGTGTCTGCCAAACCAGGTACACCTGTACATGTACAGTATTATGGGACATGCACATCCCAGGTAATGTCCATGTGAAGGACTATCAAACACAGACATGGCATGCATTGCAAAGCTATGGCCATACACATTGGTAACCAGGATGTCAGGCCAGATAATGCAGTACCCATCTGTTTGGGACATTGCAGACACTACACCCCTGCACTGCACACCCTTGTATGATGACGCAATGCCAAGGATTACCCCTCACCCAGCCTTGTACAGCCATCTTGCACAGCCAACCACTACACACCCATGAAGCAATGCATACCTGCATGCCAGTACTGGCATCTTGTATCTGTGTGTGGGTTGTGATGCTCCCAACCACAGTCACTCCCAGTATAACCCTCATTGGCATACCAACAGATGTCAAGCACTTTCACATGCCCTAGCCCATAGAACCTCCAGATATTCCCTGTGGTGCATGTAGTCCTGTGTGCATTACTGCACTGTGGCAAACTAAGTAGTTAGGTTGTATATTTTTGGCCCTGGAAAAGGTGTCAATGCATGTCCATTAGGGAGTGTGGTTGTGGTGACAATGGCATCCGATCACATGGACAGCCATGTGTGCCACACCTAATGTAGGTCTACTATATCTCTGTTGCTGATGTCAGTCACCTGCACACATATATGTTCTTACAGCACAGCAACATGTCGTCTTTGTGGCACATGTAGTAACGTCATGCACATGTAATAGTAATACGTAGTCAGTCAGGGGTTTGACCCCTGTACTGTTCGGTGTGTGGCAGATGATGCTTAGGGTTAAGTCTCCAAGCCCTTCCCTGCTGTACTTTGCCTGTCCTACCCACACACTCTCTGGTGGATGTAAAGGAGTCCACCTGTACAGCAGCAGCATGTGTATTGTAAGTGATGGGCATGGTCAGGTGATGGCCTCTGCACCTATTGCAGTCCTCCTCTAGCTGATTGCATGTGGTACAGCTGTGATGGTGTTCCCATAGCCAACCCGCATGATAAACACAGTACGCTATCTAGGGAAAACATGTTGTTATTTGGCCATGACAGTCGCTGTGAGTGGTACCTGGATGTGGTGTTCTGACAGAGCATCACAGATGATATCTGGATGTACCTCAATTATTTTCCACAGTGGGAAATAGCCTAAAGATAGGAGGGTGATGTGCCACACATGACTACAGCATGTAAGTGTAGCTATGTTGCATTGAGACTACTGCCTGCTTAACATGTGTGTGGTAATGGCTATTCTGCATGTTATAATACAGACATGACAGTACTCTGTTCATGAGGGACCCCCATCTCTAGGGCCATCTGTGAACTGGTCAGTGTGTGCAACCATTTGTTTCCTGTGTTACACACTGAACACACATCTGTGCACAGCAGAAGCATGGTGCGAGGATTGCAGACAGTACATGATAATAGGGATGTGTTACTGCCATTGCATCCCTGACTGGACATGTGTCACATGAGACGGTGGTATGACAGACACTGTCTGGGTTTCCCAGTGACAAGCCAATATTGGGTAACTGTTCATAGCTGCGGTCACATGTCTACTACATATTGTACAAATGGCATGCAGTATATATGCATGTGTTGTGCTCCCTCTGCAAATGTATACCATCTGTTGTGTTGGGTTGATAGTGATATCTATGCATACTGTTGTAGGTTATCCTGTATGCTGTTGTCTATCACTAAGCCATATGTGGGTTTAAACTGTAACACCATAGGCTGAATGGGTTGAGAGGTCCCGGCAGAACCTCCTGTTCCACTTCAGCTGACCATGGCACTGGGCACTAGCACATCTGGGGCCCAGCTTTAGACATCAACCTCTGTTGGCTCTGCACCACCTTCTGGTGGTACCACCACAAAGGATGGAGCATGTCCCCCCTGGGAGCCAGACCAGACAGGTAAATGTCTGCTGTCGTGCGGTCCCAGACGTGTTGTGTTGGTGGCTCACTAAGGGTTCTGAAGCCAGATACGCCAGCTCAAGGGTGGAGTGTCACATTTACAGGGTGATGCTGCCCCTCCTGGACAGCCCCCAGCACTGCCTCCTTTGCAGTTGTTTAAGTGCAGTGGCAGTTGCCCATGGCTGGGGACCTCTGTCCCACTGTTCCCATGGGCTTGTGAATGCCGAACACCCATCCCCATATGGGGTGTATCCCCCCCACATGTGTCATATACCAACCCTGTATGCTGCCTTTTATGTGATCCTACCTGTCCTCCATGGCCATACCTACACTCCTTCCCCTACATCCGACCCTCACCTATGGAAACATAAGGCCAATCGGCTCCTACGACAACATCTGCCCTATACATAACTGTCCATTACACACACATGCCCACTGGACACATGAAACCCTTGTAATATGCATCACAACATACTCCTATTATCCTTACCCCTATCTCTCAGGCGCACGGTCCTGGTATGCACATCACTCCTACTTGGTCCAAGAGCACATGATGAGGACGACCTCATTGTACACACAACACCACCGGTCCCTCTATGGTTACCCCATTTACCTTTATGATGATGATGATGTTGCACGCAGCACCTTGCAAGAGTACTGTTCACACATAATGATTAGACAGGTACTGTTGTGTCAATGTACATTGCATATACAGAGTGATGTATACGGCCAATGTACGACTATTTGCGTGTATGAATGACACATGTCTGTCTGAGGGAGTCTTGAGATCACATAGAGCAACACCACTACATAATACAGGCGTTGCTGGTGTTTCCCGTTTCATTCATTTGTAATGCTTTGTTGCCACATGGTATATTCCTGATATATCTCTATATATGCATGTACCTATATGCTGGACATAAACACTGACATATACATCTACATGATGGGATACATTCCTATACTGTTGAATGACTGCGCTGTATATGTTTGTGGTACTGTCTGTTGTCTGCATATCTGCCAGGGCATATTGGTAATTCACATTACATGTGTGCGCAGGGTCCAGGTTCCGACCCTTGCAAAGGATGTTTATTTGGTTGCCAGGCAGAACAAGCCCATTGGATATGGAGGGAGTAAGGCACATTAAAGCAGTTGGGAGCAAGTATGTGTGTGTTTGCATGGTGTTAAGCACTGCTGACTCCTGGTTACAGCTTATTACACTTGGTTAGCCTCTACATTGCTTTACCAGTGCAATACTCGCATATTGGTAGCCAAACACGCTTACACCCGCTCACTCCTGCACTTGCAAATGCACCGACATTGGTGCTTACATCTGTCACTCACACCCCTGGGAGGGAGCGAGGACCACAATATTACCTTGTGATGCCTATTACATCAGACTACATGACTACAGTATCGGGAATGCTTGCCCATTAGGTGACAGCATGGCATTTGACTTTACGTAATCAGCGGCCTGTCCAGTGAATTAATCATATTATTGGTGCATTCCTCATACAATCTGCTCCCACCTTGTGATGCCTATTACATCAGACTACATGACTACAGTATCGGAAATGGCTGCCCATTAGGCGACGGCATGGCATTCGACTGTACGGAATCAGCGGCCTGTCCAGTGAGTTAATCATATTATTTGTGGGTTCCTCATACAATCTGCTCCTACCTTGTGATGCTTATTACATCGGACTACATGACTACAGTATCGGGAATGGCTGCCCATTAGGTGATGGCATGGAGTTTGACTGTATGGAATCAGCGGTCTGTCCAGTGAATTAATCATATTATTTCTGTGTTCCTCATACAATCTGCTCCCATCTGGCTGATACATGGGAACCGAGACTCTTCAATACAGACAAGTAGTTGGGTTTTGGGAGCCACATCCGTCGGCCGAGTCATGCTACTGCATACCTATTATAGGTTTGCCACCTTTTCAATTGGCAAAGGTGGGACTTTAGGGTTAACACCTGTCCCACTTTGTGAGGGACAGTCCCTCTTTAGGCAGTTGTGTCCTATGAAAATAATCAAGACATAGCAAATGTCCTGATTACAGGACAATATTATATTTTACGTTTCTTTAATAGTTGCATAAAACAGTTATTTTATATATGAAACTTCTATATGTTATGTGAAGTAGCATAAACAATTCAAATGTTACTAGAATAAGCTTTTATTTGTGAAAATAAGTATAATTCTGTACTATGCACGGCTGTAGGTATGTTTTGACCTGGAAAGTCTGACATTTCTACAGAACATGTCCCACTTTGGCCATTTGGAAAGGAGGCAACCCTATAGGACCTGTATGTAGAGATGTCAGATTTGCAGGGCAACACATACCCACAGCCAGTAGAAAGGAGAGTGCTTCACTGTTTTGCCTAAATAAAAGGTTATTCTTGTAGCATTATAGTTACTTATACTGTTTCTTATAACATTTAGGTGTTTCAGATACAAAATAATTGTTTTATGCAACTACTACAGACAATATAGGAAATCTTTGCCCTAAATCACAGGACATTTGCCATAATTACATTTATTTTGCAGGACACAACTGCCCAAAGGGGAGTGTCCCTCACAAAGGTGAACAGGTGGCAACCCCAACCCTATTATTCTATCATCTTTCTAAGGTAGTCGGCGGAACATGCGCTTTCTCTCACTAGCAGACCTCTCATACGAATGGGGAAAAATGAACACTGAATCAGGGACACTGCATAACAACCTCAGGTACACATTTAGAAGGTTGGTGCTATTAACCTGACACATTGACGGAACCAGAGCACATATGTATTCATACACATTGTCTGAGGTACATGCTGTTTATGACTCTTACATGTTCTCATTATTCATTTCATGTATTCTGCCACCTTTCCTCCTAATATCACTAGTTCTAGGAGGGTTTAGTTGGGACTGTGTTAGATTCTGATTCGTAATCACGGATGTCCCTGGTAATTGGGGACAGTTCAATTATATGATCCCTATGTGTTCCCCCAATGGTATACAGACTATCCAGTAGATGTGATCTTAAGGTTTGGGAGGTATGGGCGTCTGCTATACCCACATCGGAATATTACTTACATCCACGGGGCGGTCCTAATATGTCTCTGCCAGCCAACACCTGCATGCCTAGGCCCATAATCGCATACCCATAGTTCCTCTACCTGCCACTCCTCTACAGCACTCATCCTTACTGTGGGCGCAGGTGGGGTATGAACATACCCCTATACACTGCCCAATCACCCCATGTTGGGACACATGTCGTATGTTGTGTCAACCCATGTGTTATCAGGCTTGCACAACCTACTGTTCCGTGTACAGCTGCATCCTGGTCACAGCAGTCTTTACTGGCCTTGGCTGGAAGAACAAAATTTTTGGTGTCCCACAAGGGACGTCGTTGTCTATGTTTAAAGTGTAAACCTTGGAGATCTCTCCCACTGGTAGTTTCCTGCAGGAGGTCTGGGAAGCAGTGGTGCATTTACCTTTATTGCGTGTCTGTATGTCTTACCGGCCTAGCTGGGGGGTGGGAAGTAGCCTTTTGTTTACTGGACCTCCCACCAACATATGCCCGGTCTGAACATATGTTACCCGTAACTGCTGTAACATAACATAGGTATATACATGCGTATATTTACTGTAACATACATATATATATATATATATATATATATATATATATATATATATATATATATATATATATATATATATATATATATATATATATATATATTTACATTAATATATACAGCTATATCTGCGTATATATGCATACATGTATATTCATATCTTGCTGTATTTATATATATATATATATATATATATATATATATATATATATATATAGATATATATATATATATATATATATATACATATATACACATATATATATATATATATGAATATATATACATCTGTGTGTCTGTAGACCAATACATTCCCTGCTCATACGCACTTACACATGCGTAATGGTGTTTATACATGCTTCACCAGCATACTAGGGCCTTATTCATTATGACACTGACACTTCACTCCAGTTATCTTTTAATCGGTATTTAGCACGTTATATAGTGGACAGATGTCGCAATATGTTCATGTACAGATTACCAATGGTAACTGGAATGTGATACAGTGTGATTCAACCTGTCCCTTTTCTGCACAGCCTATTATTCCATCTACTGTCTATGTTTGTATGTGCACATTCCTATTATTTATGTCAACAAATGGAATGTATGTGTTACAGAGAATGTACTTCAACATATTGTTGTCTGCATGTGTGTATGCATATATACCTATTACGAACTAGCTGACCTCCACGGGGTGGTCCATTTGAACCGGGCCATCCAACCCTGGCACGCCTGGATCCATAATTGCATACCCATAGTTCTGCCACCCCACCCGTGTTGAATTTACATGTGTAACATCCATTATCCAGTTGTTATTGCAGCCATGACACACCTTTACACATTTCCCTCTCCAGAGCATTTGGGGCCCTACACACATTTTGTCCTGCCTCGTGTATTCACAGGGTGTCCCGCCATGTATATATGCAGATACATGCCTTTCCTGGGTTATGGAATACGGCCATTTGCGCTTTACAATTTTTTGTGGTCCCAGTATGGACTACATTTCGTCTGTGTGTAAAGTAGACTTAGCAATTCAACAATGTTACTCCCACTGGTAATACCCTGCCTGTGGTGTGAGTAGTGGTGCTCTGCTCACTCCTGGGCAGCTTTTTATGACATACGCTGACAGCACTATATAATACCATAACTGCTCTTGATTCCCTTCACATCCCTTGTGTATGCTTTATTGTTACGACGTTCATTCTTCATATATATATATATATATATATATATATATATATATATATATATATATATATATATATCTATGCTGTGTGTGTGTTTGTGTGTGTGTGTGTGTGTGTGTGTGTGTGTGTGTGTGTGTGTGTGTAGATATATATATATATATATATATATATATATATATATATATATATATATATATATATGTGTGTGTGTGCGTGTATATATATTACATCTGTACATACAAACATACATTTCCTATGCTGGGAGCTGCTTACACTCACGCAGGTGCACTCGCCTATGCTTACTGTGCATTACATATGTTTACTGCCGCTTATTTTTGCTTACTTGTGCCTTATTCATTATGACAGTACCACTTTGATTGAAAGGATCTGGTTAATAGTCCCATACGATACACACATTCACTTTTACATGTTTAAATGTCGGCTTTACAGCAGAATGACATTCATTCCACAAGGAAAATGATATGTGCTGTAGTCGAACTTGAACCATGAATGCCTTTTCGTTAGGCGGATGCTCTAACCACTACACTATTGGTGTTCTGCTTCATTTATATGTATACCCATGGTTCATAGTTAGCCGAACACACACCTCAACACTTCACTTACACAGCAGGCATCCATTTTCCTGTTGGGAAAACCACACTACTACACATGCGCCATTCCCTCTTCCCTACTGCTCTGGACCCGTGCCGCATGTTGACTCACTCCGAAGATATTCAGACCTCCAAAGCCTATAGTCCTGGCACATACGTGTGTTTGATTGTCAGGGTGTTCATGTGGTCATCTGGGTTTAGGCTTGTCCGACTGGGGACTGGAACAGCTCTGGACCCATTTGAAAGTCAGATTTAGCACGTGGACAAGGTTACTCCCACTGTTAGCATCCTACCTGTGGTTAGAGACATAGAGATTTTGGCCACCTCTGGCCAGCTACATTCTTTCGCATTTGTTATGATTGCTTTCTTGTTCCCATGTTCGTTCTGTGTGTGTATATATCTATCCCCGGGATTCATGAAGCTTGCGCCAGGCGCAGGCGTAGCATAGGCGGAATAATGCCAAATATGGCCGTCGAGCGATTCAGGTACGATCCAATACCATGTGCACTACCAGCGTACGCCAGAACTGCGCAGCCCTCGGCATAGGTATGCTAATCACCCCATGTGCAGTGTCACACCATGCAAATGAAAGTATATAGCGATTCATGAAGTGGTGCAGGTGTAGCGTAAGGCCACGGAAATGTAAACCAAAAAACACGGTTTACATTTTCCCAAACAGAACATCTGAGCTATGGAAGCAGACCAGACTCATGTATTACAAAGTTAACATATGCCAATGGCTAAATACACAGCCAATGGCATAAGAAAGGATGCACAACACCTAAAAAACAGCTTTAATGTCATGTCCACAGTAATGCAAAGTACAACCGCAGGGAATGTGTGCGCAAACTGGAACATAAAGAAAATATATAAAAATGTCATAAAATCGCAATGTAATACAAATCAGATGTACACCATAATACACAATGGTAGGCATGGAACACCACAACCAAAGTGCAAGGGTTGCTAAGGGCCTGCGACAGTGTTCGGAGCGGTAACTATGAATTAGTAGTCAATGCCATGCAAATGAGGCAGATAATACTGAATCGCAAATGTCCCGCCGGATGAAGGTTGAACCATACAGCGCAGCGCTATAACACCGAGGAGTGGCTCAGAGGAGATAGATGACATCAGCAGAGGGGTGTGCCACCGTAGCAGTAAGCACATTGGAGCAATGCAAATCTGGCCTGGCCGTTGCTAAGCAAAGCTGCAGGACAGGGGTGGGGAGGAAGGGATAGAATTGTTTAGCTGTGAGCACACATGGTGCCCAAAAGCGCATATGTACGGGGATGAAAACGTGCCCGAAACCCAGTAAGCGGATGCACGTGGCGCGAACAATAGCACAAACAGGAAGGTCAGGGGAAGAAAAGAAGGAAATGCTGAAAAAGGGTAATTGGCATACTAATGAGCAATCAATACCAATCAACTCACGGCGGCCAATCGACGGCAGCTGTCAAGTCTGCTCGCAGAAACCTGCAAAACAGGATAGGGGAGGCATTGGAATGCAAAGAAAGGAGGGGAGGCATTGGATTGCAAAGATAGGAGATCTGTCATAGCAGAGCAAAGCAAACTGACAGTAGACCAGCAATAGCACACATTACGCAAGATACGCCAGGTCTAAGAAAGTACAAATTAAAGCAGGCTGCCATATGCATGCCAGAAAATGGTAGGTGGAACGTGCAGAAATGTAAAGGGAAGGTCAAGAGGTAATCCACGGCAGCCAAATGTAATTCAACACCAAAGGCACCACAATAGTAGTTCCAGTAGTAAAACACATAAGATACCCTGTAGCTATGATCATACATACACACCCTATGACATCATCGGTGTTCACAGCACAATAGTATAAAGTGTGAAAGCACCCTACACACACCTGTGAATTCCCAAACACTGCACCATAGGTGTAAACACATGGGGAACTTTTAAAATGTACATGTTGGGAGCTGCCATAGCTGTGATTCATCAGCATGTGTTAGAGACTGACGGTGTTGTGGAGGATGATGCCGACAACCACCGCAGGCCCTGGAGAAGGAGAAGAGTGTTCAGACCAAGGGTAACCTACCAGGGGCTACATGATGTGGAGATAGTAGAGCGTTACAGGGTGGACAGGGACATCTTACAGCAAATAGTGGAGCTGTGCCGGCCACGCCTGAGAACCAAAAATAACAGAGGGGAACCCATCCCAGTGGACACGAAGGTATGTGTAAGCATGCGAATACTAGCCACAGGTACCTTTCAAAGGCCAACTGGAGATATAATGGGGATCTCACAGGCATCAGCATCCAGGGTACTACACCAGTTCCTGGATGCCATGTTACCACATGCCAATGAGCATATATACTTCCCCCGAACTCAGGAGGCGTTGGCAGCAATATGCGTCACTTCCACCGTGTGGCACACTACCCGGAGGTACTGGGTGCGATAGACTGCACGCACATACAAATCAAGTCACCACCCAGTGAGCATGGTAGGCGCTATATAAACTGCAAGGGATTCCACTCCATCAACTGCCAGGTCATGTGCAATGCCCAGGGCATAATCATGGATGTGTGTGCTGGCAGCCCTGGAAGCTACCATGACTCCCATATCTGGCATGCCTCACAGCTGTATCAGGTATTTGTAAGGGGGGACATCCCACATGGCCACCTTGTGGGGGATGCTGGCTATGCACTGGAGCCGTGGATGATGACTCCCATCAGAAATGCACACACACCCATGCAAGAACGCCATAATGAGGCACACGCACAAACCAGAATCATCATAGAGTGTGTGTTCAGGATGCTGAAATCATGGTTCCGGTGCTTGGACACATCTGGTGGAGCCTTGCAGTACTCTCCAGGCACGTGTGCCCACATCGTCATAATATGTGCCATGCTACATAATATGATCCTGCGGAAACAGCTGCAGCAGGGACAAAATGGTGAAGGCCCTCATAGCCCACCACATTTGCCAAGGCCATCACAGGCACAGAGGGATTCAGACCATGAACACACTGTGCCAGCCCCAGTAGGCAGACGAAGGTGTGCCCAATATGCCTACGCCTTGGCAAAGAGGGAACGTATAGCACATATGCTGACAGTGTAGGCCCCTACGGACTGACACACCTCTCCACCTGCACACACAGTAAAATGGATGGCACACAAGCACGACCACCTGAAAATTGTAATGTATAGGTGGTCCACTGTGTGAATCCTACATAGGCAGCCCTCAAACATTGTACACACAGCAGCTATTGGAACACGGAATGTCAACACCTGAACAGTACATGCGCCTATCAGCATATGTTGGTGCTGTGTGTATAGGTTCCCAGGTACATCGGTAGGTACATGGCCAATTGTCAGAGGCCATACACCAAACGGGGCAAACAGTGTCCGCTGTCGCCACAACATCGAGTAACCAACTGTCGCGTAGAGGAGCAGAGGCAATTGTGGGAGCACATGTGTTTAAGCACTGTTCTGCAGACACTCAGCACGGAGTCCCTGCTGCGTTAATGAGGGGCTCCACATAATATAATCATGGATGTTGTGTCAAGGCATGGGGTGTACCCATGACAGGTATTCATCACCCCAGCATGCTCCACCCACGGTCGTTTGAAGGTGTAGCACAGTATCGTCTGTGGCTCACTGTGATATACATACCCAATGCCGGAGCACATACAGTAAACATCACAAGGACATACCATTAACTGGACTCATCAATATGTAAACTAACTGAGTTACCCATGTGACTGCAGTATGGAGTAACAGCTGTAGTGTACTCCACGTACAAAACGACATAACACATGTAAATGCAGTGACCGTCATGCATGATCCCGGTCCCATGTCCTGCAAGGGATGTAACGTAATCCCGAAGGCACGAGTAATGCATGTCGGATGCAAGTCATCAGATCATATGTTTAGCACACATTTCCAGGAATATGCATTGCCCACTGCTGGTAAGCGACGTTTAAATATGACTATATGGATATGCGCAAAACAGGGATAAGCTACTCCGAATATCGCGCAGATCATGGTGAATGATGTCCAGAACAGGTGAAACCAGCATTATTTACCCCTGTACTAATAGCGCCTGCTCTGAAGGGTAAAACGACCACTGCCAAGTGTAGAACACGCAATCATGTATAGAATCACCTAACACTATACACCCGGCCAGTACGGAAAGCAGAACTGCACTGTTTTGCCTAGATAAAAGCTCATTCTTGTAATGTTTACTTACTTATTCTGTTTGTTGGTTCAGATACAGAATAACTGTTTTATGCGATTATTACATAAACTATAGGAAATAAGTATGTTCTAAAATCACAGGACATTTGTCATGTTTACAAATATTTTGCAGGACAAAACTGCCCAAAGAGGGACTGTCCCTCACAGAGTGGGACAGCTGGCAACCCTAACCTATGGCAGGTGTGTAATGTGACAGGTACAGACACAAACGTGCGGAGTCCAGGAAACAGTATACACCAACAAGTACACAATGAAAGGTGTAGCTTGCCTGTCACTTTCCCCATCAGATATATATATATATGTACACATATATACATATATATGATACAGATAGAAAGGGCGATAGAGTGATATATGTTGATATATATGGATTCAGCGATATCTGCAAATATATATCGATAGGTCAACGACATTCATAATACCTTGGAGGTACAAATATGTAGGATACCGCCAACTATGGAATGTGTAACATACCGACATCCGTAACCACGAGGCTGAAAGACCGAAACAGAACAGTACAACTGCAAGTAATAGTATGATGATATGAATGGATAATTCGTTACCGCTGCCGGTGTTGTGGTCCACGTAGGTACTGTGTTCAACTGTGTGTGTGAGTGCCGTAGTCTGTGTATGTGTATGTTGAGGGTGCCGTGTGCGTCCCCATGTGACTGTAATGTGTGTGTATGTTCGCATCATGTGTCTGCTAGTGCCAACTCGGAGGTAGATGATTACGGTAGGTGTGGGTATAGCTAGCCGTAGGCATACGGTCACCACCTGTCCCACATTAGGAGGGACAGCCCCTCCCTGGGCAGGTGTGTCCTGACATAAAACATTACAAAGGGCAAATGTCCAAGATCGTAGGACATTAATATGTCCCATACATACTGTAATAGTTGCATTAAATAGTTATGCCTGTATGTAAGAAACGTGAATGTTACATGCAATATGATAAGTAGCCAAAGTCCAACAACAATAGGTATGTATTGAGGATAAAAGTATGTGCTATCCTGTGTACTGACCGTGGATATGTGTTGGCCTGTAAACACCACAGTGTGTCCCGGAAGTGTCCAACAATGGCCATATGAAAAGGTGTCAACCCATGGCAAAGAGGTTCTGTTACCAACACAACCGCAATGACTACAAATATCTAGGACAGAAATACACGGGATAGCTGTCATGTAGACGTATCCCTTTACATATCACTGCAATTCCGGAGGTATGGAAGTATCAACCTTACCTGCATACTATATAGAAACCAATTAACAATGGCCCAATGTACAATCCCGTAACATAAGTCTACTAACTGATAGCTCTTTAATAAGGGATGGAGCCCACACACATATATATGGAATATGTAGAAATGCAAGCTCCACAAACCTGTATATGGTACGTACACCCACCGACATCCCCCACACTAGAAACTATAGCAATACAGACTGTAATAACAGCACAAACATCCAGTCAGTCAATTACAACTGCAGAACCGTCAACATACCTTGTGAGAGACACAATTAAAGGCGCCATGCAAAATTGCAGCCATTGTATAATGGAACAAACGGCGATGTTACAGGTTTTGTTTGCAATAGTCCATTAACAGACGTTGGGATGACAGGTACACCCACATGTTGAACCACATACTCTAGCTGTCACACACAATCCAGGGGGGACATGAATCCAAAGTATACTTGTCTCTATGCATAGCAGTTGCAATTACACATAACAAAACGCAATACAGGCTGTCTCCCCGAAGGTAGGGCAAATGGCCAACGCCCAAGTGGAGAAGTCAATTATATCCCACTGTTGCCGCGTAATTGGCGAATGTAGTAGCTGCAAAGCTGATATGCAAGTAATTAGTCACTCAGAATCACCAATAGGCGGCAGGAAAACACATGTTACAGGTATCAACGTATATAAGGAAGACTTGCCAGACATTCAAACCGTATGCTCATACAAAATACCCGTGTAAGCAGTGTGACAGAGATAGAGACGAAAGTACATAACGATAACAAAGTATGTAGAACACTCCGTATGTAAGTATATGTATAGCATGTTTTGTATTAATTATTTACTGTATGTATAGCTCGTTTTGCATTAATTAAAAGTGTCCGCAATGCATAACGTGGGAAAAGGTATTTATGTAGTGATGTCTTGCTGAGCATACTTAAGCTTGTAGAAACTGTGCATCCAGCTGTGGGCCACAAGGTACACATCACAGACACCACAAGGGATGCTACATGAGGGCTTTAAACAGAACAATTACACTGGTAGGGTATGTCCAACAAGTACGTGCCATAGCCGCGGATAGTATATGTTGATATACTGTCACAGTAGGCATGTGTATGGGCATATAACGACAATGACATGTCTAAGGTGGTCCCGCTGTGCAAGTATGCTTTGCATTATGGGATACTATGTAAAATATGTGTAATGTATAGTATTGTAGGTAGATATGTCAGATATTCTACACAGCATAACAGGCATATCATGCATACCACAGGTATCGCCTATTGGCATGTACAATAACAGGATACATATGGCTTGTAGGCATGGGACATTGTAATAGCATGATAGCTAATCTAAATGGAAGGGCTACCAAGTAACCATGCACAAAGGACATGTAATAGCTTCACAGGTTCATAGTGGGGTACTATGCAGTCTGGCAAGTCTATGTGTAAGCACAACCACAGTGTTCACACCAGTGGCACCTCTCTAGGGTAGTGTCCTGTGATCAGCAGAGCCATGTGTTACCTGCACCTCTGCACAGTACAGCCACTGCAGTGATCCCTGGCGTACATGTGTGTCCCAAACACCAAGGGAGGTATCACATGAACAGTGCTAATGAGTGTCCCTGCGTGATGTACATAGGAGTCATGTTCCAAAGCATGGTGAGTATCTGGTTTGGGAATGTAACCCTCAAGCACATCCCACTCATTGTTGCGTGTGTGCACATATCCATGAGCATGTTGCTCATAGTGGCATCTGCGTATGTCGCGTATGTGGAGTATATCCATTAATATTGTTGTGGACATGGGCCCTGTCTGTTCAGCAGAGGTCACCCCTGAGTATGTAGTATGCAAATGTGTACAGATGTGGTGTTCATAGTTCAGCCGCATACCTTAGCTGTCAGAGCTCAATAAACGTCATGGTGTGTTAATGTTGTGGTATGTAAAGCTGTAGCTGTTGTGTAAGGTACACCCTAAATGGGGTGGTGTACCCTTGAATGTGTGTAGAAGTCTTGAGTTCAGAGGTACAATGGGTGCCTATGTAGCAGCTACACACCCAGTACAGATAAGTGCGGCCATGTAGAAGGATATCCATGCCACAGTGGCAATACGGTAATCACAGGAGTGGGTGTGACATAAGTGTGTACTACAAACATGTACAATGTGACACATATGTAGGGGACTTCCACCTATGTGATAGTGGGTGAATGGTGTAATGCAAAGGTGATGTCCATGGACCTTGTGTCATGCAGCTTGAGGCCATGATATTCATATCAGGTATCTGTCACAGTGACACCCATATGGATGGAGTCAGTATCAGCTGGTGGATAAATCATGGTGCTTTGTATGCAGGGGTTTGTAAAGCTAGGCAGGGAAAGTCCCTCTGTGCTAGCCTGTACCTCAGGGAAGCATATACTGAACATGAGGGGCCCTATGACTGAGGACTGTGGTATGCCAAATGTAACTGAAATGCAGAAGGTACTATGGTATGCTACCCTCATTGTGTGTCCTGTCCATGAGCCACGTTGCATAACATCCTGAGACATAGGGTACGATGTGCAGATGGATGTGTATGTTGTCGATACCAGAATGGAGAACGGTGCTGAGAGGCAATGAGAGGACAATGTAGGATGTGTGGACTCCCGTACCATCATCAACTACCCTGGTAACTGTATGAAAGGAGTCCAGCAGGTGTAGGGGCCATGCTCTGGCCCTAACAAGTCCAACCCGGGTGGCATCAAAGGATCGGAGCCCAACAATGTCTCTGTGAATGACGTCTGTGATGATGTGCCCCATAGCCATGCAGAACAGTCCAGTCAGGTGTGTAGGACTATAGTCTCACTCGTGCATTGTGGTGCCACCTGTGTGGAGTGTGATGAATGTTGCTGTGTGCCATTCAGGGGCCACAATGTCTGATATAAGGCTATTACTGAATATGGTGGCCTAGTGGGGAGACATGTCGTTCAGAGGTTTGTGGACATCACGGCCTGGGACTTTGGAAGGTGACATGAGGCCAGTGTCCCAGGACATATAGAGTGCAGGTTAGTACTGTGTAGGTGTGACCGCAGGGACACCGCAATGTTCCTGCATGGATTGTGGCCCTGTAGTGAGTGAGAGGGTGTAATGTTAGCATTGAATCCATCCACCAGCATGTTGCCAACATCACCTGGGTCTGTAATGTTCCTGAGTGACTGTTGTATGTGAGAGCAGATGTGGGTATTGCCAGTGACTACTGACATACCACCATAATGCCTTGTGGTACACCCCGGAATGTGTTGCAGTAATGTTTACATAGCTAGTCATGGAGTATGTGATGAGGGATCCCATGGCCCTACCGAGGCTGACCAGTGAGCTACCCCACCCATGGGATTGTACACCACTGTGCAACAGCCTCCACCTGTTGTTGTACATTATGTCCATGGAACTTGACCAACAGAGTGGCGTCTGTTATCTGGTGTGTACCATCATGGCTCTGTGTGGCATTGCATGATCCATGCAGTCATGTACGTGCTACTGAAGTGCACTGGGGTGTGTTGCAGCATTTGTATGTGCAATGTCCATCTGCACAGGTGTCATGACATTAACAACCGCTGTCATAAGACATCTGTAGTAGGTATTGTAGTACTCATGTACTGTGTATGCCGTGAAGGGTGTGGTGCCGGGATGGGGCTAACAAGGTTGATTAGCATATGTTCGGAATCCACCAATGAGGGGATGACCACAGGTGTGGAACACCAGTCACATGTTGGTAGTGTTCATGTCAAGGTTAATGTTGGTCTTGGAGGTGGTGTGTATGGGTTTATCCAGCCGAGTGGAGGTTATGACTCATGGATGTGTCAGTACATGAGTGGCTATCCCAGTTAAGTGTGGGTTAGTGTCAGTCACACATCAGTAGTAGCTGTCTGAGCCCTACTGTCCAGTACACCAACAAATGAGGTCTGGTAACCATGGGGTATGTAGTGGAATCTGTAGCTTGTTACAATGTGTATAGTGGTTCCGGACACAGTTAGTTGCATGTGGAGCACCTCTGATGCATTGTGCTAAGTAACTAGCCAGGATGTGTGTACAACATAGTGGGATGTGGGAACACCTCAGCTGTGGGTGTGCCAGTCCAGGTATGTGCCTGAAAGGTATGGTCTGTCTATAACCTGTCATTGCAGGTGTGCTCTGCAGAGCCGAGAGGCAGGTCAAAATCACTGCAGAGATATTGGAGTGGTGCATTCTAAGGTGTGCCTTGCCTGCGTGCATCACAGAGGAAGATGCAAGCATTGTGTCACATGACCCCATGTCTTGCTTGCCAGTTCCCGTTCTGCCGGTGACTGTTATTGGAAACTGTGCAAGACAGGCAGTATAGAAGCAGCAAGAGCCTTACATGTGAGCTGTACTCCCAGGGCTGACAGGTGCAGGTCATCTGTGCCAAAGCATTGTGTTTGACCAGGTCAGTCAAAGCGGCAGATACCAGATGCCTGTGGAATGACAGCAGAAGCATAGGCAACTGTTGAAGTGACACAGTCAGTCATTGTACAGTGGTATCGGGTCTGGATGAATGCATAATGCTCCCCAGGGCTTGGCCCACACCTTCAAGGCTACAAGACTGGCGAGCTATTGCATGTCCCTGCACACGTAGTCTGTGAAGTGGCATCTCAGGGCAGTCACACTAACAAGGAGAATGACAAGTCACAGCATACCTGGTGAGGTGTGGCATGGGTGCATATGTTATGTTGCAGAACCAGTTACCCGACAGCAAGATGTAAGCGACTATCGCCTTGTGTAGCCTGCTGTGTGGAACTGCAGTGTGACTGCCTACAGAGTCACCTATGACTGGTGTGTTGTGTATGTTATAACACACTATTGGCTGTATGTGATGGGCACACATGAGTCTGTGGGCTATAAGTTGGTGATGTTGTGTTCCATATGGGGGCTTCCTCTGGTGCCTACACATAGTATGGAGAGGTACTGCACACGTTGTCCTTGTATGTGTGCCCTGTGGTGGAGATTATGTGAAACTATGTGATGAGTTGGGTGTGTTGCGAATGTTACACATCCCCGCATGACTGTCAGGTGCAGTCAGAGTTGGTGACAGCATTACCCCCAGCAGGGCTGCATAAGTGCATCCCCCACAGGCTGTAGTGTCGTATGTCGCGAGGTGAGCATTGAATGTGTACATGAGACAATTGCTCTATTGCCACATGTACGACATATCCATCTTGTAGAAAGGCAATAGCACTGGTATGTGACAGTTGGACATGCCTGTATATACAACCATGTGTCACAGGATATGTGAGTTACGTGTGTACAACAGTTGTTTTACCATAAGCAAGCTGGAAATCTTAGCACAGCCAGTGTACCTGTGGGAAATGGTGTGGAATGGGTGCTATATTAATCAGTAGCTCATGACATGCTCACAAGTTCTGTACAAGTGCCTAGCATGGCCATAAAATACAGATAGGGTGTTGGATAATATCAACCCACAAGTGGTGATGACAGTCATAATGTGTGGCACCGCACTATAACCCTGCTGAGTATGGTGTGCATGTCCATGAACCATTATCACTGTAGATGTTAGCAGTACAGATGTACAAGACAGTATGGATGTTTGATTACAAATACCTTTGTATGTCACAGGAGTGTTTTACCAGTGGCCTGTTGACAGACTCACAACTACAAATGGTGCCAGAGTGACATGTACATATCACACCAGTGCCAGCTACAGTAGAACAGGGTGAATGTGTTGTACTCCACCCTCATTGTAGCCCATACCACACAGACAAATGTTAGGCATCTGTGTATGTAAGAATGTGAATGGCCATGACCTATGAGGAATAGCTGTGTCAGTGTTGTGAACAACATATGGAATGGGCTGTGTGGGTGAGGTGTGTGACATATGTGCACATTCTGATGGATGATATCAGCATTGTTACCGCTAGGTGAACATCCCTGTACCCATTAACTACCACCTAGGCTGTGGTCATCATTATGGACACTGTGTAAGGGATGGTGCTGTGCAGTACACCTCCCTGACTTGGTGACATCTCCAGGCCCCTTAGGTAGTCATACAAGGTACCCCTGTCATGACAGGGTGCCATCCATGAGCACAGAGATCATTGGACAGGCATATACAGCACAGGGGTGACCAATATTGGATCACATATCACCTTTAAGGGGTAATGGCCATGCGTGTATGGGCGATACCAGCCTTCACAATCCTCACCTCCACTATGCAGCATGCTGTCTACCTTGCATAAAGACATCTGCTACACCATGATGATGGACATGCTACATGTCCATATCCTGATCTGGAAGATATACGTCATGGACATCCACCGTCCGAATACTAGGATCGCCACATGCTGGACAGATCCCTGTGCCATACATGTGACATACTCCCACCAAACCATGCAACCCTGTCCATCAAAGCTGCACATGTCATCCCAGTCATACATGGTGTGATGGCCGCATGTTAGATGTAGTATCAACTGTCTGGATCAGTAATGTGGCACTGATGCACCTCGTGGTGACATAATGGCTGTCTGTTACAGCTAGGAAACCTTGCCCATACATGCTATGGTTCATAAGCATCCCTGCGAATGACGTCTGACTAACCATTGTCCAATGTCTATCACATGTGCAACACAGGCGATCCATGGCAGGATGTTGAACAGCTGTACAGTGCTGTGCAGATGTATATGGCAAAACACATGCATGTACAGGTTTCCATACGTATGTGTGCATTGTCACTGCTCAAGTCCATTAAGGCTGTGTCTGTGTTGATATGTGACATATACACAGCATCAAGGTCAACAGCATTACCGTGGACACATCCAGGCATGTGCAGATATGTAAGAACACCAGTGCAGGCAAATGGACATGCCCACATCAAGACAGCATTCACATGGAGTATGAACACTGTAATGAGGTGACACACATATATGGTGATGATATCCAATGCACAACGGGTGTTACATGTGTGTGACACAAACACGTCAGTCGTGTCCGTGTCATGATGATTTGCAAAGATAACTGTGCAAATGTACTAGATGTCATAGAAATGTATGTGCAGCAGTATCTCTGTACATCTCTGAAACTGTGACCTGTCACCATCATTATGTCTTACAGATAATGCCTCATACACGCCTTACGGTGTACAGCCGCCAGGAGGATGATGTCCTCATCCCGTACCTCCATGAGAACTACGAGGTGTTGTTCAGCCATGTGCCACAGCATGCCCAGCAGTGGGACGACCTGTGGCAGGATCTTTGCAGGAGGGTGAACAATGTGGGTGGCCATAACCGCACCTACCAGCAGGTGCGCAGACACTGCACCGACTTGATACGACATGCAAAACAGCGTGCCACTGCAATTTCCAGGGAACAAGGTGGAACAGGTGGTGGACCACCAACCCAGCCCCCACTCACACACACCGAGGAGCTACTGGCCAGTCTGGGGACACCCTCAGAACAGCATCCAGAAACTCTAGCTGCCATCATGGAGGTGGGTGTCTCCCAACCAATGAGCCTGGAGTTGCTTGGTAATTCAGTACTGCACATATGGCTATTATATCCCATTTAGTTGCATGTGTCACTGTACATTATGTAAAGTAACAACATATGCAAGGTATGTGGACACACAAGCTGCATACTACAGTATGCTACCCTGTGTATGCACACAAGTGCATACCATATGCTATTATACAGGCGAATGTGTTAACATGCACAGTGCACCCTGTGGCTATCATACAGTCATGGATAATGTTCATACTGCTGTGTCACCCCTATACAGGTACCTCTGGCGTGCCCCACAGACATGAGTCCATTGCAGGTAAGACTGTCAGTATCAGGCATGTTAAAGCATAGATCTATTTGCCATGTGGCCAGTTAACACTTGCACACTTGATGTTCGTTCCAGTCACGATATACAGTTCGCAGCACCCATCATTCACACAGGCCACCCATGTGCAATATATACAAACGAAACGATACACCAACTTGAAACCACAGTATTTGTCATTGATACATGTGTGGTCAGCTGTGCATACAACGGTGGAGGTGTTCTACAATGGAGGCATATGTAGTATGCATTAGAACAACATGTGTGGTATGCAAACAGTACCACACAGTGAGCTGTGATATGGGCAGCCCACAGGTGTCACCATTGTGTTGTATGCCCCTGCATTGGGTGCACACATTGTGATGTGCCATCTGACATGTCCCAGACATGTAGTGTTCTGGCTGCAATATTGTCACACTATCCCATGACCCATACCCCACATACCAAACATACAACCCATTGTCTGCATAGCCCTGTGGATGGTGACATATCTGACATCTATGGGTGTATGTCAAATGAGACAACACAGACATGTGAGATAGATGGCCATCACACACATTTGGCCAACACATGTGCACACATGGCCATGGGGGATGGCCAGAGACACATAGCCACACAGTAGGTGTGATGTGTATACACCCTGTTGCACATTGTCCACACATGGTCCACTTATAGCCTTAGTTGACTGATTATACAGTTGATGTGGTACACTGGACATCCTAACAGCCTGTGCACAGCTAGTGGAGGTGTCACTGAAGTCTACCATATAAGATCAGTTGCATATCATGACTGTGTCATAGCATGACAGTAGTCACCTGTACAGCTTCCACAGACATTGACACCACATCAGGCCACAGATACAGTACATTTCCCTTGCTGCTGTAGGACATCACTGTTAGCTGTGCACCTCGTGTGTGTGTGTGTGGTACATCAATGTCATGTGGGAAATGCTGAACTGACATGTCCGCTATGTGTGGACATGGTTGCCAGGCAGCTAAGACCCTGTAGTTGTTGTGCAGGGGTGTCAGCTGTAGGCCTCCAGTGACCTGTCACTTGACACAGCATGGTTTGGTGTGTATACACCTCAGCATCGTGGGTCACAATCCACAGTTATGTCATGGGTATGCATGCAGTTATGGCTATGCAATGTGTACGTATTATGCATTGTATAGCAATATAGATGCCTCAAGATGCCATTCAATGGCACAGTGTCTGTACTTCACACTGTATAGCAATGTAGACGGCTCACACTACCCTTCCATGCTCATGCACATTTGCTAAACATGCATTCTATCTGTAGGGCATACAGACAACACCACAATGTGATGCCCATTACAATGCTGTACATGTGTCAGGACACCATTGTGTCAGACATGTATGCATGTTAATGCACACGTCAGCAGAGTACATGTCAAGGTCACATCAGCCATGTGTACTGTTATCCTGTTCTGGTCCACATGGTGTATCACGGGGATGCATGCATACTACCATGATTGTGTGAACTGCATGGCTACTGATATGATACCTGCTTGCTGTAGTGTGCACCCCAGGGAGGTATGCTTACTAACACTATTAATGTCCGAGCTGCATGCCCTCTGCTGTACCACAGGCATGCTGCATGCCATCTGTCAAATCACATGCATGGTGTGTCTGTGTGTGTGTGTCTGTGTGTGTGTGTCTGTGTGTGTGTGTGTCTGTGTGTGTGTGTGTGTGTGTGTGTGTGTGTGTGTGTGTGTGTGTGTGTGTGTGTGTGTGTGTGTGTGTGTGTGTGTGTGTGTGTGTGTGTGTGTGTGTGTGTGTGTGTGTGTGTCTGTGTGTGTGTGTGTGGCTGTGTGTGTGTGTGTGGCTGTGTGTCTGTGTGTCTGTGTCTATTGTAATTTAGAGTCTTTCTTTGCATTCACAGGTGATGTAGGTGTGTTACCCTCCTGCGGTCCATCTGATGTTAGTGTCCCCACAGATACTAGCAGTGATAAACATATGCATGAGGTACAGGCAGGGTTGTCAGGGGCTGAATCTGTGCCAACGGTTGCCATCCCAGCTATGTCCCCCTCTTCCCCACACACAGTTCTGCTGCCAACACATACCGCATCACCAGTGGCCATAGAGGAAGGACAGTCAGCGCCTGTTAGCGTGGAACAGGAATGTGTGGTGGCTACAGAAGGTATGTCTACACACCATGGTGTCAGTGTAATGACTGCAGATGTGCCACACAGGCATGTGGCCGGTGCTGCTTGTAGGAGAACCTCTGGCAGACATGCACCTGCAGGACAGAGCGCAGCAGCTGGTATCACCAGACGCATGTTCCAGACTGTAATGGTGGCACAGGCACGTGCTGAACGGCACACCAGGGAAGGGCAGAGGCTGCAGAGGGCTGCTATCCGTACCCTAAATAACAACATCCAGGCATTGGCAAATGCTCAACAGCAGATTGCTGATGTTCTTGACAGGCGATTGGGTGACATGGTTGGAATCCTTGACAGTGGCATGGCAATCCGTGAGCATGAGCTGTCTGTGCTGGAACATCTGGTAGGAGTGAAGCATAGGCCACGTGGATGTAGGCCAGCCACACCACCTAGTGCAGGTCAACGTGAGCGTGCCACCTCACATGCCCGCTCCCATAGTGCCGGTAGCAGTAGCAGTGCAGCTGGTGCTGCGCTGTCTACACCAGGACACAGCAGGCCACGTGGACATGGCCCTGGACATTCCCAGTGGGGACACAGTTCCAATGGACATGTGTCGTCGGACAGTAGCCAATCTGTACCTCCGCCTCGTAGTGCCCGTGCAACCCCTGGCAGGCACAGGTCACGTGGCCCTGGCCGGACACAGTGAGCTGTACAACCTGGTCTGTACAATCTGGAGCTGTCAATAACACCCCATGTAGGCCTCACAAAAGGCAGAACTGTGTGCACACATACATGCACACAGCAAAGACATCTGTAGGGCACAACAACCACATGCATACTGAACAGACATGTCCAATCATATCACTGGCCTTTACCCACACACATGATGTCATCCATTGGTGCAGCCTATGCCCCTGGCAAACATTATCACCCTGTGCATATGATGAAGCCTGTGCTGCATCCCTGCCATCCACACCATCGGTGCAGGGACATGCTCAAATGGTCTGATGCACAGGGTGAACAGAATAGTGAGAAGTGTAATTTACATTAGTTGTGTAAGAATAGTGAGAGAAGTGTATATTACAATAGTTGTGTGAGAATAGTGAGAGACATGTATATTACATTAGTTGTGTACTGTTGACATGCACCAGACATACCATGTAGTACAGGTTTAGCATGCATTGTTATATGTTCACAGTATGTGTCATGGTAACGACAGTAACAGTATGTTGGTAATGATGCCCTAGTTCCCTCCTTATGGTCTACTTGCATGTGCCTACAGGTAGCACTGTTTGCAGTCTCTCATGTGTAGCTGTGGAGTACTCACAGGCACATATGGCAATATCAGCATGCTAAACGTAGCCTCAGCCTGACTGTCTGAAAGTCTAGCATACCACAGATGTCCACACATATACTGATCCAGAAGCATGTGGGCAGTTTAATAGGCTACAGTGGCTAGAGACGTGACATCCATACCAGGTCATATCACAGGTATGTTGACATGGTGCAGGGGTTGTACACAACGGTCTGGCCAATGATAATATTAGAGGCCACTTGATAGCATGAGGCCTCACTGTGTAGCAGTAATACCCTGTCACATTACAGGAACATGCTCACACTAATGGGATCAACAACACTATAATGCACACCCCATAGTGTTGAGGTGAGGACCCTTGCCTATGTGGTCATCACCCTCACAGTACTGTGCACCCACACAATGCGACACAGAGAAAGAACATGTACAGGTAGCCAGTGCGGCTGAGACCGATGGCATCAACAGGGTACTGGACTGCATCACCATGAGGGGTTAGGGATCCTGTGTGTTCTGTATGGTAGCATACATCCTCACTCCATGCACCAGACAGCCATACATACCTACATACACACACACACACACTGTGGAGACCACAAATATCGTACACATTTGGATAGCTGATGTGTGTGATACACACACCACACCTGCCTACGTCATGCTTTCCACACTGCAGTATGTGCAGATCTCTACAACAGTGTACAGGGGTGTGTGACAATTGGGTTGTATTCTACACCATATGTGGCATATATGGTCACACAAGCAAACACACATGGTAGTACTGTGAATGATACACCTGCTATATGATGATACATCTGACAGACATGCAGCAGTATTGGCCGCATTATGTGTACCAACGCTACCTTCAGCAATTGTGCTGCTATATGCACACGGGAGGATGTAAGTGTTACAGGTGTCAAGTGACGTACTGTTGGTAACACCTGACAGCTGTGTAGGTGTTATGTCTCCACCGTCAAGTAACGGTAACATAGCGTACTGTTTGCACATGTCATGGCTGGATGGCGCGTGACACACCTGTGAACCGTCCCTGGCAAACATCCATCTACACAGGTGCATCACCACTTTATGTACACACATCCATCCATACCTGCTGTACATCCTACCGTACTGTCAGTATGTCACCATATACAAGTGTCAATTATGGGGCTGCATTGCAGCTACATGTTGTAGTTAGGCACATATGAGTTACTTACATCAGCTTCTGTACATGCATGGTAGCTGCATGCACACTACAGATTGTACATGTGTGTTGGTCCTACATGCCTGTCATGTAGCCATGTTTGTATGTATTGCAATTGGTGGACATGTGTGCTGACATACATAACACATGGACTGTTGTATGATATGATGGGTGTCATGGGTAACTAGTACAGAGGGAATGTGTCCTCGGTCAACATTGCTACCTCATGTACTGTTAGCATTCAACAGCCATGGACCCATCTTCCATTTGTGTGCGTATGATTGCTGTAGCCACTTGTCTGCACAGAGGACAGCAAAAGCTATGCTATGTACATATGTGGTGTGTGTTTGGTCCATGCACATATCCACTGCAATTACATGTATGACATAGCCAAACATGTGTGTTCGTTGGGGTACAGCGACAGTAATCTGTCACAGCTGTGTAAGACCCAGGGCCCCTGGTATGTGTAGAGTCAACCTGGTTATGTACAGTGGTATCATTGCAATGCATAACACATGATGGAACCCTGTCAGTACATGTGTAGTCTGCACAGTTGCTGTAGACCTATGTACAGTCCACTGGTCATGAGTCACACGGTGTTGTGTTAATGTATGGCTGTGTATTGCTGGTCCAATGACATGGTGATGTGTGACAGCTACATTGTAGAATGTGGTGTGTACCTCTGTGATCTACATCTGAGACAACTGTGATAGCTCCTGAGTGTGTACTGGTCAATACATGTAAGTGGCCTTCATGTACGTGGGGACAGTAATACCATACTGTGCCCTTCCATGTTTAGAATCCGTGTGCATGCAAAATGGCCCTTTGCAACTGCTAAGTGTGTGAGCATGCCCAGTACACCGTTGTGTAGATGGACACACAGTACATTCCAAACTGCGCCCTTCCGTTAGAATCCATGTGCATGCAAGACAGCCCTTTGCAACTGCTAAGTGTGTGAGCATGCCCAGTATGCCATTGTGTAGATGGACACACAGTACATTCCAAACAGACGTGTGATACTAAGCGTGTGGGCATGGCCATTGACATCCTGTATAGTGATGGTGGTCATCCAGGCAACAGATGTCCATTTTCAATGTCACGATGGATGCCTACATTGAACACACTGGTTGCTGTCTTGAAGGGTGTACTGTCTGTGGCGCGTCCCATATCTATGTAGTGTTGTTGTAGTGCTCCGTAGATATTTGGTTGCCCCTATCACACCACTGCCGTGTGTTTGTCTATGTCTACCTTGGGACAGTAATATGCTTTCAGACTGCTCACTCTCTATACATTCCCTATCGGCGTCCTTGCCTTTGCGGATGATGTCACCCACCTAGAAGTAAGTCTCTGGGAGTGCTGTGCTCAGTAATCTTGGTAGTGCGCTCTGTAAATGCGTAATGCTGTAGTGTGATAAGGTAGTTAGGTGTATGTTCGACTCCCAGCCCTGTCAAGTGTGTGTGTGTGTGTGCGTGTGTATGTGTGTGTGTGTGTGTGTGTGTGTGTGTGTGTGTGTGTGTGTTTCCAGCTGCCTGGGGACACAGTTATGCTTTTAGATGCTTCACACCACATGCATTCCCTTTCGGCGTCTTTGCCTTTGCGGATGATGTCACCCACATAGAAGTATGCCTCTGGGAGTGCTGTGTTCAGTAATCTCAGTAGCACGTTCTGTAAATGCGTAATGCTGTAGTGTGATAAGGTAGTTAGGTGTATGTTCGACTCCCAGCCCTGTCAAGTGTGTGTGTGTGTGTGTGTGTGTGTGTGTGTGTGTGTGTGTGTGTGTGTGTTTCCAGCTGCCTGGGGACACAGTAATGCTTTTAGATGCCTCACACCACATGCATTCCCTATCGGCGTCTTTGCCTTTGCGGATAATGTCACCCACATAGAAGTATGCCTCTGGGAGTGCTGTGTTCAGTAATCTCGGTAGCACGTTCTGTAAATGCGTCATGCTGTAGTGTGTTAGGGTAGTTAGGTGTATGTTCGACTCCCAGCCCTGCCAAGTATGTGTGTGTGTGTGTTTGTGCGCATGCTCCCGTCCACCTGGGGATGCAGTCTTGCTTTTAGACGCCGCACACCACAGCAGTTTGCTACCAATGTCTTTGCCTTTGCAGATGATGACACACACCTAGATGACTGCCTCTGGGACTGCTGTGCTTAGTAATCTCAGTAGCGCGTTCTGTAAATGCAACATGCTGTAGTGTGTTAGGGTAGTTAGGTGTATGTTCGACTCCCAGCCCTGCCAAGTGTGTGTGTGTGTGTGTGTGTGTGTGTGTGTGTGTGTGTGTGTGTGTGTGTGTGTTTGCGCGCATGCTCCCGTCCACCTGGGGACACAGTCTTGCTTTTAGACGCCGCACACCACAGCAGTTTGCTACCAATGTCTTTGCCTTTGCGGATGATGACATGCACCTAGATGGCTGCCTCTGGGACTGCTGTGCCTAGTAATCTCGGTAGCACGTTCTGTAAATGCATCATGCTGTAGTGTGTTAGGGTAGTTAGGTGTATGTTCGACTCCCAGCCCTGCCAAGTGTGTGTGTGTGTGTGTGTGTGTGTGTGTGTGTGTGTGTGTGTGTGTGTGTGTGTTTGCGCGCATGCTCCTGTCTGCCTAGGGACGCAGTCTTGCTTTTAGACGCCGCACACCACAGCAGTTTGCTACCGATGTCTTTGCCTTTGCGGATGATGACACGCACCTAGATGACTGCCTCTGGGACTGCTGTGCCTAGTAATCTCGGTAGCGCATTTTGTAAATGAGCCATGCTGTAGTGTGTTAGGGTAGTTAGGTGTATGTTCGACTCCCAGCCCTGCCAAGTGTGTGTTTGGGTGTGTGTGTTTGCAGCTGCCTGGGGATACAGTAATGCTTTCAGATGCCTCACACCACATACATTCCCTATCAGCGTCTTTGCCTTTGCGGATGATGTCACCCACCTAGAAGTATGCCTCTGGGAGTGCTGTGTTCAGTAATCTCGGTAGCGCGTTCTGTAAATGCGTCATGCTGTAGTGTGTTAGGGTAGTTAGGTGTATGTTCGACTCCCAGCCCTGCCAAGTGTGTGTGTGTGTTTCCAGCTGCATGACAACAGTACATTGCTTTTACAGTATTCACTCTCCATAACATCTGTGCAGTGTCTTTGCCTTTAATGCTGCTGTCTGCAGGCTAGACGTGTGCCTGTGTGAATCATGTGATCCGCTGATCACGGTAGCGCGTTTTGTAACTGTGTGATGCTGTCGTGTGGTACAGTGCTTACGTTAATGTTCTGCTCCCAACCCTGCCATGTGTGTGTGTGTGTGTGTGTGTGTGTGTGTGTGTATGTATCTATCTACATATATATATATATATATATATATATATATATATATATATATATATATATGTTTATATATATATATATATATATATATATATATATATATATATATATATATATATATATATAGATAGATATATGTATGTATATGGCTCTCTCTCTCTCTCTCTCTATATATATATATATATATATATATATATATATATATATATAATGTATATTGTATATAGATATGCATGTTGGGATTATCACTCTTGACTCTGCTGCATTGTCTGTACGTGAGCACCATGGATGTATGTACATCTGCTATGGCTCTGTGATAGTACACATACTGTGTGCTGTAGTGATCGTGGGTTATACATGTGTAGAGACCAGTTATTGTGTTGCTGGGTATTACACGGGCATTGGAAACAATGTTAGTGCAGCACCTTTGACTGGTCGTATGCAGATCTCAGCAACAGTCAGCTGTGGTTATTACATTGGAGTGTGAGTATGGCTCATATCCGTCTGTAGTAACTGTCAAGTCTATGCACCTCAGGTTAACATTACAGACGCACGTTTATCCACAGGTTGTGGTACAGATCCCAGAACTGTATGTGTAGACATTGACAAGTGCAGGACGGAGTTGTGTTGGATGCATGGAGGGGTGTCCATGGCCAGTAATGGGGATCTCTACAGCCTGGCAGGTACTGTCTGTGACTGTCCCACAACCTCCTGTATATGGCTGACACATGCTGTACCTGTGTATATGCAGACACACACATTTACCACAAACAGCTACGGCTATCACATACACACACCCATTGCATCACCATTGGGCCATGCAATAACCGTTGTCCCTCACACACACACCTATGTGTACATTGGATGGCTCTATGACAGCTCTGGACATGTTAACACCACACCCTGTGCATATGATGTCACCTGTGCCGCCACCTGTGATGTGTAACATTGATGCAGGATCTGACTAACCTGGTGCTGCTGCACACGGTGGCTTTATTCCACTGTATTGATGTTAGCATGCTGTTAACACACAGTGTGTTACTTCCAGGTGTACTTCAGCAGGCATGATGCATTGCAGCTATGACCATCACTGTAGCATAGTTTACAGCACTGTTACTTCTGATGATGTAGTCTCCATCCATGTGCCATTTCACTGATGTGTATAGTATTGGCAGCATGTGTGTCTGTGTGTGAAGTACGTGTGTGATGTGTGTAGTACACATGTATACATGCTTACAAATGCATACACGACATTACACGGGCTTCACCATTTGTACACTAGCTTACTCGTTCTTCCACACGTGCACACAGGTTAACACACGCGCACACATACTTACTCGGGCTTACTGGCGCGCATGGGCGCAGACATACTGTGGGCAGGTTTGCAGGTCACATCGGTGGTATCCATGGCGTATGCCGTCAGTCTCCTGATGTTTCCTAGGATAGCTCATGACACTTCTCTTCCACTGAGTACTGACAGCACACATGTGACACTGCTCCAGTGAGGTTACAGTGTTTTGTACATACACACTCATGTTGTCACCTATCTTCTACTCTAATAGTCCCCTTAACCTACACTACATGGTAGAGGCTTGGCCCATATGGCATGACATGTTGTGATTCACTATCCTCAGCCTCACTTGCCTCACACTGCCTACAAATGCTTCGTTACATCTCTGACAGAGCGCTTCCACACATAAGTGCCAGTACGCAGTAGCCATGTTGTCTCCAGCTTGCCATTCATCTGCATGGCATACTAACATCTAACTAAACCTACATTTTGTATGTATATTATCCATATGTCTTGTTTTGAAGCGCAGCAGGTTCTCGTGGCACTGCGCTACGCTTCCACACCAGAGATCGGGGGAGGACAACTACTGGTTCATTGATATCCAATGGACAAAGCCGCCACTGGCCTTGGACTTGGACATTGGCATGCTTCTTCAACTGTATTCATACTGTATTTGCAGCTGTCATTGCTCCATTTAGCAATGTGCAAAACGTTAGTCGCATAACATCCGGGTACATTTCTGCACATAACTCTGCTCTTGCACGGACAGCTTACTGTTTCATGTATTGCGTAATTACGTAGGGTTACCACCTGTGCCACTTTGCGAGGGACAGTCCCTCTTTGGGCAGTTGTGTCCTGCAAAAAATGTGAAAAACTGGCAAATGTCCTGAGATTTTAGGACAGAATTATTTTCTATATTTTATGTCATAGTTGTATAAAACAGTTATTCTGTATCTGAAACACCTAAATGTTATAAGAAACAGAATAAGGAACTAAAATGCTACAAGAATAGACTTTTATTCAGGCCAAAAACTGAAGTTCTGTCCTTTGTACGGGCCGTGGGTATGTTTTGCCCTGCAAAATCTGATGTTTGTAGCACAAATGTCCCACTTTGGGCATTTGGAAAGGTGGCAACCCTATCCTTACATCATTTGCATAGCTTACACATACAAATGGGGTATGTTGCAAATCCCAACATTGTCCGTGCAATGTTGGTGTTACGGGTGGTCTTGCACGCCCCTGCAGGTGTTTGCTGAATAGCCTGGCAGTCATCTTGCCTTGCTGTACTCTCACTCAATCCATACATGCTGGAGGCTTCATGTATCATGGCCTAGGCTCTGCTGTGTGCTATGTCTATTTGTGGTGTATGCATGGCTGTGGGTATGTCCCACTGTCATCACTGGTAAAGGTGACACCCTATAGGTACTTCCTGTAGACTGCTGTGTCATTTGACATGTCAGCACATACCTGCGGATGAACTTCCTACTGCAGCACTTTTCATATCTTCTGAGTTATCTTGCAGTTGATAATGCTGTTTCCTCAGACATGTATCTGTTTCAGATCATACCTATCAACCTCCTAGTGCAAAACATCTGTACAAAGCCTAACATGATGGGGGGACAGATAGGGGCAGATTCTACATATTGCTCTTACAAACGTAGATAGTTGACAGTATTATAGGTTTTGCATTAGTATGACATTTCTGAGGGATTTGGGGTCTTAAACACATATGTTTATCATTATTTAATGATGTCAGTTCTCAGGTATTTGGCAGACAGGTACAGATTGTGAGAGGAACACACCACACATATGAGGCATACATCTGCACATTCGTACAGTTGCGAGGTATGTTTCTGATACTGGACATCAATTTCCTTACGCCACTACACACAATACATGGCGCCATCACAGGCCAGTTACCATTACATTCCTATTGCAGGACACACCCACCCACTGGGTTATATTCCTCACACAGACCAACAGGTGCTTATTCACACTAATTATTCCATCATGTACCTTATGTGTACGCCGGTATTTGCGCTTTCCGTCAGTGGCAGAGCTCACGTATGAGTATGGGGGACTGGACACTGTATCGGTGACACTGCATGACACCCTGAGGGACACATGTCTTTTGAGTCTATTAACCTTGCACATTGACTTTCACAGGCCATACATTGTAATTCACATTTGTGGACAAACATGCTTATGGCTTGTACATGTTTTGTCATTTGTCCTGACGTCTTTCTTCTCACCTGTCCACCTAGTATCACTAGTTTTGTACATTTCATTAGGACGGGTTACCTTCATACCTCTCACCTGTACACATTATGGGTATACGCCCTGGGGTTTGACCTATGATTCTGTTACATTTGTCATGATAATGTGCCTTTCTGGTAGATTGCTGGCAAGCCATGACGGACTGTGCGGTTAGGTAATCATGACTGACATTTCTATTTCATGATTACTAACTCTCATAACATTCGTATTCCTGACTACGCAATTATTCTATCAACGGTCTGACTTTGTCTGAGGTATATTTAATATAGTCCCTATTTGTCTGTCGTCTACTATGCCTTAGTCCAGCTGTCTTATTCTGACATTCTGGCAGGTATGGTTACCATCTTGGTCATACGCGTGTCCATACATGATAATTGCCTACATGACACTGATATAGGTCCCTACGTCTTCCCCCAATGGTTTACACAATATCCAGTAGATGGATTGCACCTTTTTGGAGAATGTAGGCGTGTGCTATACCCACATAGGTATATTGATCACTCCCATGGGGCGTACCTAATAGATCTGTGACAACCAACACCTTGGCCCAATTCTGCATACCCATGATTCCCATACCTGACACACCTCCACAGTATCCATTAAACATGTTTAATGTGAGTGATAATAAAGTGTGAGGACACTTCTGAGCACTCCCCACTCTGTGGATATCAGCTTGTACGTCATACATTCAATCGACCCATGTGTTATTACCCTTGCACCTGCTACTGTTGCATGCACACCTATATCGTAGTTGCAGGTGTGACTTCTTTTGCATCAATGACGGTTGGCACTTCGTACAGGATCACTTTTTGGGGTCCTGCAAAGGACACCTATATTCATGTTTAACGTGTAGAACTTGCAGGCCCTGTCACACTGGTACTTTCCGGGCAATGGTTTGGAAACCATCGGTGTATTCTCCTTTCATGCATGTCTGTCTGTCTATCCATATTAGCTATACCGTGACCTATTTATATACATGTGTTATAGTACAGGGACATATGTTTGTTGTGTATATATCTATTCATGTATCGTGTGTGTATAGATTTATATATGTACATATATACATATTTCTGTACATTCCTCATCTCCTAATTTGCTTTAGATTATGTCTGTGGATATATGTGTATATATATATATATATATATATATCTCCATATCATACCTTTCAACTGTACAGATTTCCGCTGCATGTACAGCTGTTTGCCTCTTATCTTTGGTCCGTTTTTCATAGCCTTGTGTCTATCTGGCAAGTTAGTGGCATATCATTAAAGACTGACGTTGGTAAATAATGACAAACATTTCAGGTTACGACTTCATACCCTTCAGAGAATCCATGCTAGTGACACACCTGTTATTCTATCCACTTTCTATGTTTGTTAGGGCAATATCTGGGGATTGTCCCTATTTGTACCAGTTGTTGTCATGGCTTTGTCCGGTTTCGTACTTTACGGGTTTAACAGGTATGAGCCATGTACATAGAACGTGGGGAAAACACCATTAATTTTTTATTCTGTGAGCGGATTACACACGCGCAGGCGCACTTGCATATCCTTATTGTGGGTTACACGTGTTTCACAGATAATTGTGCTTCCGTGAACTTTCATAATTCTGACTGTAACAGTTACATATCTGTATTCAAGTTTACGGACTACTGCGAAACACACGTTCACCTTTACATATTTAAATGTGTGTATTGCACGAATGCTTTCATTACACTTTCAGGTTATATGTGCAGTGGTCGTAGGTCAACTGGGACTTCATTCACGTTGGCCAGATACTGGAACCACTATTCTATTGGTGGTCTCCCTCATTGATATGCATACCCATAGTACTTAGCTACATCAACATACGCCTCACCGCTTCACCTATGCCACAGGCATCCATTCTCCTGCTGGGAAAAAGGCGGTACTACATATTACACATTCCCTATTGCCTACTGCTGTGGACTCCGGCTGCATTGTTAATCTCTCCGAGGATAGGCGGAACACCAAGGCATATAGTCCAGCCACATACAGGTCTTTGATTGTCCGGGTGTTCATGTAATGATCTTGGTTTAGGCTTGTCCACCTGGTGAACGGAACTTTCCTGGCCGAGGTCAAAAGTCAGACAAAGCATATGGACAGGGTTTATCTCCCTATTTTGAAGTTTTACCTGTGTTTATAGACACAGGTGTTTGGGCACCTGTCAGCAGCTTATTCTGTTGGCATTACATATTATGGGTGGGGTTGTTATAGTCCATACTCCACGATGAGGGGTGTTCCCATTCACATTTGACTATTACCTGTATACAGTCATATGGGGATTATTATTTTTGTACATGAAGTGACTACAGGTATGCAGTTGTACATTACACAAGTGTGAAGGGCTGTTCCTGTAAATATGTACAGAACATACCTCTCAACCTCTTAGAGCACCAAACCTGTGCAAATCATACACGAGGGGGGGGGGGCACATTTTAACGATTGCTCTTACAAGCTTAGAACATTGATAGAATGCTAGGTTTTGCATTAGCATGACTTTTGTGCAGGTTGTGGAGTCTTATACTCAGGATATTTCTCATTATTTAGTGACGTCAATCCTCAGCTATTTACCACACTGGTGCAGATTGTCGGAGGCACACACCAACACTATGGGGTGAAACTGTGGTCATTCTTAGGGTTGCCACCTTTTCGACTGCCCAAAGTGGGACATGTTCTATAGAGATGTCAGATTTTCCAGGACAAAACATACCTAGAGCCATGCATAGTACTGAACTTTAACCTTTTTTGTACATATAATAGCTTATTCTAGTAACATTTGAATTGCTTATGCTACTTCACATAACATATTGAGGATTCATATATAAAATAACCGTTTTATGCGACTATTAACGTAAATTAGGAAATAAACTCTCAGGACATTTGCTATGTGTTGATTTTTTTCACAGGACACAACTGCCTACAGAGGGACTGTTACTCGCAAAGTGGGACAGGTGGTGACCCTAGTCATTCTGCGAATATCCAGACAGTTGAGTGGTATGGCACAGACCTCTGTAATACGCTGTTGTGTTCTGGCACAGCAGTAGCTCAGCATTAAAGACTGCAGTCGGAACGTGCTGACAGACAGTTGGGTTTCAGACTTCATACTCCAGACATTAATATCAATGTGCAAACTGTTATTCTATCAAATTCTATGTTTTTAAGAGATATGTTTACAGATTGTCCCTGATTTTGGACCTTTGTCTCACTTATATTCACGGCTCTGTCCAGATATCTTGCTCACACAGGTTGACAGGTATGGTCAGTCATGACTGCACACAGTCAGTGTCCCTCGCACTTGATCAGGGTTGACCTGTTTATGTAGTGTCTTCCTCGCCCTCATGCCGTTTTCCACTTTGCAAATGTGTGTATTATATTCTCCCTCCTATTCGTGTCTGGACATGTGTGTCACGGGAAGGTATTTTATCCTGGGTGGTAGGTTATGCATGCCCACTTAGGGCTGGACAGTGTCATGGACCTCCACTGCACGTTCTGACTTGTGTCCAGATATCTACTGGATTGGACATCATGTTGTCATAACCGTTCTACTATTTACACAAGTTGGTCATCCCGTGAGGGATATCCCAAAAATTGGTCAAAACCAAAACAAGTTAGATAATGAAGATTTTTGTGGCTGCGTGAAAACGTGCAGGGGGTTTTACCTGCAGGGGATACATGGTTTGCAATCCTGACACTGCCTAGGGTGACAATACCTACTACATATGCATAGGGGTCACTGTGTGTAGCTGTTTCTGCAACAAACCAGTGGACCAAGTACAGCTGGATTTGGTGGATGTTCTGGTATGGTGGCAGGTTGTGTGTTGTGGAGGGTATGCTGGGTAGGCTATTATGCATCCAGGTGTGTTGCGTTTGTTATGGCCAGTTCCATCAGGACCCATCTGTGGGTATGTGATGGTGCCGTATCTATACATTTGTCTCGCATATTTCCATATTCATATGTTTGTGAGATTGTGTTCTACACTATGGCCTGTCTGCTTGTCTTGCAGCTGTTTCTACATGAGGTTGTGTTTCTTTCCACTTCACTCGCTGCCCCCTCATACACCCCCAGTTCACCTTTTCTGCATATGACACAAGTCTCGCCTTTGAGGAATTTACCATTAAACACACACTCCTCACACGCGAATTACTCACACCCCATAGAGCACTACTTTGGTTGTTGGCCCATGACACGGCCAGAGTTACACATTGACTACCCTACATGTGTCGGGTACCTTTATGGTTGTGTGGACTACCCTGCCATGTTTGCTTTCCATATGCTATACCTCACGCACATAGGTACACGCCCTTACTTCACTTTCATTACTTGGTTGGTGTATCCGGGTACTACCCGTTCGACTGTGTCACATACACGTTCGGATTATACAGCTGACTTCCGGATTTTGTCAGCCTGTTCTACTCATTGGTAGGATGGCACCTTTTCCTATGTCCAAGCTATTCCTTACACATGTCTGACCGTTGTGGACATTGCCTCCCCACAGTCAACGGTTGTGTTTCCACCTTTTCAATTGGCCACAGTGTGACATAGGGTTACCACCTGTCCCACTTTGTGAGGGACAGTCCCTCTTTGGGCAGTTGTGTCCTGACATGTAATTGTCAACATGGCAAATGTCCTGAGATTTTAGGACAAACATATTTCTTATATTTTATGTGATAGTTGCATTAAACAGTTAATTCTGTATCTGAAATACCTGACTGTTATGAGAAACAGAATAAGCAACTAAAATGCTACAGGAATACGCTTTTCTGTAGGCAAAACAGTTATGTTCTGTCCTTTGTACTGGCCGTGGGTATGTGTCGGCCTGTACAGTCTGATGTCTGTACCAAACATGTCCCACTTTGGCCATTTGTAAGGGTGGCAACCCTACTGTGACAGTTGCGGTGAACACAGCATATTTTGCAGGCCGACACATACCCAAGGTCAGTTCAGCAGATAGAACTTACAATTCTTGCCTATATCTAAGCTTATTCTTGTAGCATTTCGGTATCTTATTCTGTTTGTTATGACATTTATGTATTATACGTCCAGTGAAATATGTTTAATGCAACTATTGCATGACGTCTGCGGAGGAATTATGTCCTATATTCTCTGGACATTTGCCAGTTTTTACATGTTTGTGTCAGGACACATCTGCCCACAGAGGGACTGTCGGTCGCAAAGTGGGACAGGTGGTAATCATGGTCGACGGTACGGATCATACTGTTCCTTTCAGCCTACATGTGTCCGTGTTGTTATGGCTCATTTATATGCTCCTTCTGTTTCGTTTACATGCATATGCTATTTCCTATCACATTTGGTATGTGAAATACGGACATACTTTTGTATGTGACTATTACATGGCTTGTGGGATATGATTCAGACATACGGTCACTACCTATATCTACATTTCTCCTCGTGTATTTTGTTATGGACACATCTGCACAGCTATGTTCCCTCCCTCAAATTATGGGTCGGCGGGTGAAACTCTCCATTGGACTGGACGTACCTACTGGCGGCACGCTAACATCTGATACGTTTCACTTCCACATGGTATAGCTATCAACACTACGTTGGACTACAGGCACACGGTTTTCCTATCATTTGTTCATGGGTAGGGACCCATTATTCCCTACCGTGCATTTGTGTTTGACTCTTCATTTTCTGTTCGCAGGGACTCTGCTTTGCATACGTTTCAGTCTCCACAGACACTGATAGGTACGAATACTATTGCTGGCCGAATATAATATTCAGCAGTTTAGGTTGCTCCTCGAAAGCCGACATTGACACGCCTCCCTGCGCAACTTCTATATGCCCCTTGCACTTGCACACGTTTCCTATGCACGTGGCTGTGGCAGCTGCGTGCCTTCATTAATATGCATATGGCAGGTCTACTCCACATCTACGCCGCACGGCCGGCGCAAGCCTTACGCCGGACTTGCGCAGAGCTTCATGAATCCGGGAGTATATCTATATATATATATACATATATATATATATATATATATATATATATATATATATATATATATATATATAGTTGCCACCCTTTCAAATGGCCAAAGTGGGACTTATTTGTTATAAACGTCAAGATTTTGCAGGCCAACACATACCCACAGCCAGTACAAAGGACAGAACCTCACTTTTATGCCTAATAGACAGATTATTCTTTTAGCATTTTAGTTGCTTATTCAGTTTCTTATGACATTTAGATGTTTCAGATACAGAATAACTGTTTTATGCAACTATTACATAAATATAGGACATATTTTTGTCATTAAATCTCAGGACATCTGTCATTTGACACTAAGCGTATAGGACACAACTGGCCAAAGAGGGACTGTCCCTCGCAAAGTGGGACAGGTGGTTTCCCTATGTATATATATATATATATATATATATATATATATATATATATATATATATATATATATATATATTTGTGTGTGTGTGTGTGTACGTATACATGAGTAAACATCTATATGATTTAATTACTTTGATCATACTGTTGAATGACTATGCTGTCTGCTATGTTTGTGATAACATCGTCGTTAGGTATAACTGCTGTGGCTTAGTGGTAAATCACATTGATTGTGATGTGTAGGGTCCTGGCGTAGGGCCTGGCCAATGCGGTATATTGTGTTGCTGGGCGGAACAAGGGCCGTTGGACAAAGGGTGAGTACAACACTTTTCAGCTGCGGTTTTCCATTTAACCGCCGATTCACGTCACGCAAAATCCGTCTACGTTCTTACTGTGATACGTTACCCCAGTTCACATTTAATTGGTATTATATTGTTATACAGCATAAAATTAGCAAGATATGCTCGCATGTGGATTATGCATCATAAATGGTGTGTGCTGCAGTTGAACCGGCAACGTCTGCTCGATAGTCGGATGCTCTAACCACTACACTTTTGGTGTTCTGCTTCATTTATATGTATACCCATAGTTCATAATTACCCGAACACATGACTCAACACTTCACTAACACAGCAGGCATCCATTTTCCTGTTGGGAAAACTGCACTACTACACATGTGCCATTCCCTACTGCTCTGGACCCTTGCTGCTTGTTGACTCACTCAAAGTATATTCAGACCTCCAAATCCTATAGTACTGGCACATACGTGTATTTGTTTGTCAAGGTGTTCGTGTGGTCATCTGGGTTTAGGCTTGCCTGACTGGGGACTGGGACTGCCCTGTACCTAGCTGAAAGTCAGACTTAGCACGGGGACATCGTTAGTTCCACTTTTAGCATCCTACCTGTGGTTGGGGATGCAGAGGAGTGCTCACCTCTGGCCATCCTGATATATAACAGCACTAAATATTACAGGGGTTCCGCTGCTGTTTCCCTTCACATTCATTATGACTGCTATATTGTGACCATGTTCATTCTTCATATCAACATATATATATATATATATATATATATATATATATATATATATATATGTATATATATATCGGTCTGTACATACACATGCATATACACCTACATGCTTATTTACATTTCCCATACTGTTGAATCACTGCCACTTACCGTCGTGCATACACGTTTGCATACCTGCTTACGTCTAGGGTTGCCACCTTTTCAAATGGTCAAAGTGGGGCATTTTTTGGACACACATCAGATTTTACAGGCCGACGCATACCCATGGTCAGTACAAAGGTTAGAATTTTACTTATTTGCCTAAATGAAAGCTTATTCTTGTAGCAGTTTAGTTGCTTACTCTGTTTATTGTAACATTTAAGTATTTTACATACAGAAATAACTGTTTTATGCAACTGTTACATGAAATATGGGACATAATTATTTCCTACAATCACAGGACATTTGCCATTGTATTATTTTTGGTCAGGACACAACTGCTAAAAAAGGGACTGTCCTCGCAAAGTGGGACAGGTGGTAACCCTACTTATGTCTGCTTTAAAGCGCCTTACTCACCCTATATCTGACTGCCACTATGCAAATGTGTAAGATACATATTCTTGATGATACACATGGGGAGACGTGCATCAGGGTCAGGTGTTTAATCCTCGGTCATAGGTTCTGCAGGACCGGCTGGAGGCTGAGCAGTCTTGTGGACAACTACTGCTCATACAACTTGTGTCCAGATGTCTACAGGACTGGACATCATGTCATGACACCAAGTCTAATATTTAGAACAGATAGTTATCCCATGAGGGATATCCAAAAATTGTGGGGATCTCGATTCTTTTGGCTTTACGAAAATGAGGTAGGGTTATACATGCAAGGGATACACAGTTTTCAATCTTGAGACTGCCTAGGGTGAGACTGCCTACTAGATATGAGTAGGGGTCACTATGTGCAGATATGGCTGCGCCAAGCTAGTAGCCCGAGTATGGGTGGTTTTGGTGGACATTCAGGAAGGAAGGGGGGTGTGCTGTGGAAGGGACGATGGGTGTTCAATTATGTATCCAGGTGTGTTGGGGTTGGATGGCTCAATTCAGGCCAGACCATTATGTGGGTATCTGCTGATAATGTTTCTGTACATGTGTATCACACAATTTAATGTTCATATGTCTGTGGGATTGTGTTCTACAGTATGGCCTGTTAGGTTGTATTGTGGATGTGAATGTTTGTTCTTTGGATTTCTTTCTGATTCACCCACTGCTCCCTCGTACACCTCCAGTTCACCTATTGTGTGACCAACCCAATCTCCCCTTGGCAAATTATTACATTACCCGTCACCCCTTACCCCCATATTCCACACACACCATCCATCCCTTCTCTTGCTGATGGCCCATGGCACAGTCAACAGAACACATTGTGTACACTACTTATCTCTGGTACCAATATGGTTGTGAGGACTACTCTAGCATTTTTGGTCTTCCACATGCTGCACTTCATGCACATAGGTACACGCAAATACTTATCTTTCATGACATGGTAGGTAGACCCAGGTAATACCCGTTCATCTTTGGGCCATCTTGACAAGGATGACTTGGACCGTGAATGGGCAGATATTGGGTGAATGCTCTGACCATTGGTAGGGGTTCCACCTTTTCATATGACCAAGATGGGACATTTTCAGGACACACATCAGATTTTACAGGCCAACACGTACCCACCGTCATTACAAAGGATAGTACTTTAGTTTTATGCTTAAATGTAAGCATATTGTTGTAGCAGCTTAGTTGCTTATTCTGTTTCGTTTACTTGCTTATTCTGTTTCTTGTAACATTTAAGTATTTTACATACGGAAATAAGTATTGTATGGGACTATTACATAAAATATGGGACATGATTATATCCTACAATCACAGGACATTTGACATTTATAATGGTTTTGGTATGGACACAACTGCCCAGAGGAGGACTGTCCCTCACAATGTGGGACAGGTGGTAACCCTAACCATTGGGCTAGGCTTAGCAACTGGCGGCATGCTAACACGATGCATTTCCCTTCCACTTGGTATAACTATCGACACTACAGTGGAATACGGGCATGGGGTTTTAAATGTCATTTGTTTGAGGGATGGGGACTCAATATTCAGCTACGTGCCTTTGTGTTTACTTTTTATTTTGGTGTTCACAAAACTGTCTTGTATGCTTTGCAAACATTTCAGTATCCACGGACACTGACAGGAGTGATTACTATTAGAGGCAGGCTGTACTAGTCAGCATTTTAGGTTGCACGTATGCAGCCGACATGTTCACACCTCCGTGCAGCGCTTGGATATGCCCCCTGCACTCATGCACATTTCCTATGCACATGGCCGTTGTGGCAGCATGCCTTCATTAATATGCATGTGGTGCTGCTGCGCCATCTCTACTCTGCACGGTCGGCGCAAGGCTAATGCCATCCTTGCGCCGAGCTTCATGAATCCCGGGGACAGCATAGAACACTATCTGTTTAAGTGACTTGCTCATAGTCAGTTAGACAAAATAATTCTGAGGGACTCAAACCTTAGACCACAGGAAGCACCTCATTAACATCTCTTGATATTGATTGCAAACTGCCAGGCTTCATTTATTTATTTAGTTATTTATGTACCTATGTATGCATATATCTCAAAAGAATTTTGTCAAAAAGAAAATCAAATGATCAAAATAACTTTTGTCATATGTCAAACTTCATTGCACACATCACATGGCACATTTATTTATTTATTTAATACTATTTGGTAACTGAGAGGATGAAGTAGTCAGTTGACCCTTGTCAGTCATGATACAGGCTCATACAGCATAGATTAATAAAAGTTAATTAAAAGCAATACGTCATTACATATACATTATTTACAACAGCATAGATTGTAACATTTACAGTATTTTAACAGCATTTAAGACCAATGGTAACACATCAGTATTGACAAAAAATTCATTATTTTCATCACATCAATTTGACAGTTATCATCAACTGAATGATTAATAGTATAACATCATGATGGAAACATGAACAGGCTAGCTGTTTATTGGTTGCTAAATATTGTCTCTAAAGCAACTTCAAGAGGATTCAGAGAGAAAGTGTTTAAATATTTTCTTGAAGGCTTTTACAGATTCCTGTTTTTTCAATTTGGTGGGCAGTTGGTTCCAGGTATCAGATCACAATCAAGAGAAACTTCTTTCAGCAATTTTTGTTTTGACTCTTGGGCATGCCAGGGTGAGAGAGCTATCATGTGATCTTTTAAATTCATATGAGCTGTTAAGAACAGGAAGTTTTCTTTTTAGAGGAGGGAAGTAGCCTTGTTTTATGATTTTATAGATTAGTGTGCTGAAAAGAAGGTGACCTTATCTGTTAATAAGAACCATTTGGCATTTTTAAGCACAGTGTAGTGGTGAAGTAAAGGATAGACTGGGAGATACATTTATAGATTTTGTTTTTACTATTTCTGTTTTATAGACACCAGTGTCCCCCTCACCAAGCTCAACATGGAGAAGGTCACGGTCAGTTTTCTGTCAGGTGCCAGAATCCGCCACATCATGCACACACTTAAGTCTCTCCACAACAGGTACAAGTATGACTCTGTCATTTTACATGTTAGTGCAAATGACTTGAGACGTACCTCCCTGGACTATATTAAGAGAGACATGATTGAGTTCTCAGAGTATGTGCCCTAAGCAGGTATGACCCTAGCCCTAGGCAGCATTCTATCTTCACCAAGAATGATACCACAATGTCAACAAAAAATAATTGACTTCAACAATCGGCTTAATTTCTGGTGTCTTTCCAAGGGGATCCAGTATCTGTCTGCCTGGGATGACATGGTTGACAGGCCTCGATGCTTTGCCAGAGATGGCCACCCCCTGTCTCCCCTGGCATTCCAGATCCTGGTCAAGGCTCTTGCCTCCCCCATTGTGCCTTTTTTAGGCTAAGTCCCAAAGACAAATCGACCAACATAAAAGATCTGTCAAAAAGCAAATTGAAAGTCATGCTGCTTATTGCTAGGTGCCTTAACCTGAGAATGCACTCACTGGCCTTCCTCGCAATGGAAGATGCTGATGTCTGTGCGGTCATAAAAACGTGGTTCCTGGCTGCAGAGAGCATCCCTGCCTTACTAGGCTATACCTCATTCCACACATTCTGACACCAAAATGAGATTGGGAAGACTAAGGGTTGTGGAGTCTCTATCTTCATTAAGGACAGACACATCTCCAAACTGGTTTACCAGCATGACACACTGGAATTACTCCAGGTGCAAATGACAGTTGGCAAAACACCCATCCAAGTTATACCCAGCTATAGACCCCCTTCCATGACTCAGGGTACCCACTACTCCTACCTGAACCTACTTGACTCCATCAAGGTACCCCCTAACACCCCGATCCTTGGTGACATCAACTACCCCACCATAGACTGGGTGAACTATTCCTGCGCTACTGCACTCCCCCAATGATTCCTTGACATCATCAGTTCTAATGCACTAGACCAGCTTGTCTCATCCATCACAAGGGGAGATAACATTCTTGACTTGGTTCTCACCAACATGGATGACTGCTGCACTATTCCCATAGTATGCTCTTCCCTGGTGAGATCAGATTATTGGTCTGTCTCATTCAAAGTTTCTATCCCACCCAATCCCCCCAGCCATAACCAGACTAAAAAACTTCTCAAAAGCTGAGCTTTAGACCACTACCCCCCCCCCCATGGGATGCAGATAACTATGCTGAACAGTATGCCAATGCAGTATACAAGCACCTGTATAAATGCATGGACTCAGCTATACCCAACATAACTAAAACCTGCTCCTCAAGGAAACACAAACCTGTGTGGTGGAAATCCTCTATCAACAGGCTTTACAACAAAAGGAAGAAACTGTTGTCCAGGGGTAAAAAGGAACAAATTCCAAATTGGAAAAACTCCCCCATTAGCCTCAACAAGCAAATTAGATCACTAGTGAAAACCTCCAAAACCAATTGAAACTAGCCTCCAAAACAAAGGGAAACCACAAAGCCTTCTTCAGTTATGTCAGGAAAATCCATGGCAAAGCCCAGGTTTGGTACAAATTAGTACTTAATGGTACCACTTACACTGATCCTGTTGACATAGCCAACCTGCTAGCAGATAGATTCAGCACAATCTTCACCTCCCTTATCCCTCCAAAGGCCTGTTTGACATCCCTGATACTTGTCCTGCACCTCACATATCCATAGATGAAGTGTTAAATGCACTATCCAAAGCAAAGAACACAGCTTTCATGTAACCTGATAGTATCCCAGGCTGTATTCTGCATCATCTCAAGCAAGAACTAGCTTCACCATTGAGTGCCCTATTCAACCACAGCGTAAATACAGGCTTCATTCCAACAGAGTGGAGAACTGCCATTGTCATCCCCTTGCACAAAGGTGGTGCCACTACTGACCCTGGAAACTATCACCCCATTAGCTTGTCAAGTCTGATTTGTAAAGCCATGAAGCGTATTATTATGGATCTTGTAAACAAGGACATAGTCAATCTCAAAGTACTTGACCCCACCCAGTTCAGATTTGTCAAGGGCAGATCTTGCGCTTTGAACCTGGTTGACTTCTTTGAGACTGTCAACAAGGCCCTGGATGAGGGAAAGTCAGTACATAGAGCTTACCTTGACTTGGTCAAGCCCTTTGACACAATCTCCCACTTGAGCATCATCGAAAAGCTAACACAACTTGGCATAAATCTTTGTCTTATCAGGTGGGTGGCCAATTGGCTCACCGATAGGACCCACAAGGTTAAAATAGATGCCTCCTCCTCTGACAACAGACCTGTCATTAGTGGTGTTCCCCAGGGATCTGTCCTGGGACCCCTACTGTTTGGCATCTACTTCTGAGAGGTCCAAGCAAAGACAAAAGGCCTGTGGCTGACCAAATTTGCAGATGACTGTAAGTTGAGTGCTTTCATTGACTCCCCAAGTGATGTTAGCATACTGCAAAAGGGTCTCACAGCAACAAATGACTGGTGCCAAATTCATGGCCTTAAGTTAAACACAAAAAAATGTGTTATCATACCAGTCGGCAAAAACACAGCCCCTACTGATTACCACATCAATGGCAACCTCCTAAGCACACAACCTGTGATGACAGACCTGGGTAATCAGGTTGACAACAATCTCACATTCGACCACCATGTAGCGGCAGTGGTCAGAAAAGCCTTTTACTTGGTTCATTTCATTAGTAAAGGGCTTGCATCCAGGAAAAAAGGAGGTTGTTACCTTTCTGTACTCCTCCCTCATTAGGCCAATAATTGAGTATAACACCCAGTTTGGTATGTACCTCTCCAAACACCTGCACCAACTGGAAAGGCCGCAGAAATACCTCACAAAAGAATCCATAGCATCCACACCTGTCCTATGTGGACAGACTCAAATAACTATTACTCTACTTGGTATTGTAGAGATTGCTCAGAGGTGATCTGTGTCTCACCTACAAGGCAATATCGGACCCTGCCCTATTAGAGATGCTCCATATTCATAAGTCTAACTCCTCGCGCATTACCCATTCAAAAGGCCTAAATCTAATATGCAACATCAACAAAACCTGTTGAAGAGACAGGTTTGTTTCCCAGAGGCTGCCCCATCTCTGGAATAGACTTTCCATACATGTCAAACAGAGTACCTCACTGACCCTCTTTAAGCACAACCTTGATGAGTGGATGGGAAACCACAAATTTGTCCCAGGGGTTCCACCTTTCTCCCTCACTGACAGGGGGGATAGGTGCTGACTGAGGTTTCTTTTTTGGGGGATAAACTCTTGGCTAGGCATGTAAGGGCCCCAGGGCCATTACCCTACTAACCTCCTATGATCCTATGATCCTACGATCCTATAGGTATTGCATGCTGAATGCAAAACTAGTAAAAAGAGACCATGTTCAAGTCGGGGAATAGCTCAGCATGCTTTTGGGGAGAGCAGGTATGAGTTTTAACAGCAAAGTTTAAGTTGTGCTAATACCTTGCTGGTTACGAAGTCAGTATGAGCAGTAAATGTTAGTGAAGGGTTAAGTATAAGCCCTATGAATTTTTGATCTGTAGCATCATGAATAGTGTTATCTTTGTATTCTGTTATATAAATGGGATTAATATTAGATAATTTATTTGAAGATAAGATGACCACTGCGTTAGTTTTCTTGTGATTGATTAGAAGTCTTTAGTATAGTCCAATTGCACAACTTAATAAAGTATTTTTGGAGCTTGTTTTGTAGATCTGAATGGTTATTGTTGGACTGGGAAAGAACTGTATCATTTGTGTACATAACCAGTTTGAGAATAGGACTCTCATTTGGTAGGTATTGATAACGAAGAAGACTAGTAATGGTCCTTGAACAGACTCCTGGGATATGCCTGTGTATAGAAGGCCAGCTGAGGAAAGAGAGTGATTGTAACATATCTGGATAGACCTGCTCTGCAGATAACTCTAGTATTAAAGCCAAAGTTGAGTTTAGCTAGATTATTAAGAAGTATGGCATGAATCTAAGTTTCAAAGGCCCTGGTAATATCTATAAACAGAGCTGCTGTGATGTTCATTTTATTAATGTTAGAATGTGTTGTCAGTAGCCATTATGAAGGCTGTGAAAGGGTTAAATGATGTATGAAAACCATGCTATGCATCACAAATTAAACCATAGCTGTTAATGTGGTTTAGAGGTTGGTAGTTTCTGCTTAATATTTTGTAAATGGGGAAGAATAGTGACATTAGCGACATTTACTTCCAGTCTATCCATTGATATTAATACTCTGGGAGCTGCTCACTTTGTATACAAATGATTATCGCATTTCTGACTCTTGTATTTTTTTCTAAATGTGCTTTGCATCATTGTAAGTCACTCACTCTAAAAGCAATGGCAAATAGGCTTAAATACTTAATTGTAGGACCTGAACAGGAATGCCAGTTACTAATCATATTTAGAAGGCAGAATCAAGGAGCTCAGCTTATCAGTGAGTATATTCATAATAGTTTATATTGGCATTATATGTAAATGGAAAGTAGCTTACACAAAAAGATGCTAGATCTGTTTTGATCTAATGTGTTGCATGTGTGTGTGTGTGTGTGTGTGTGTGTGTGTGTGTGTGTGTGTGTGTGTGTGTGTGTATGCATGCGTATGTGCGTGTGTGTGTGTGTGTGTGTGTGTGTGTGTGTGTGTGTGTGTGTGTGTGTGTGTGTGTGATGGTGAGGTACTGACATCCTAAAAAGCATGCTATGGTCTAGGCTGATAAGTAATCAATGAAGGGACTCTGCTTTACCCAGGACTTGAGGTTATGCATAGCATCTGACCTCACCTGGGTAGTGAAGCTGTTGAAAGCTGAATGATATTGAAAAGTATGTAGTTAGCCTAACCAATATGTTACACTATTATAACAAATTCAGGAGAAAAAAACAAAACAAAAACAAATGAAGTTTTGGCTTCACAAGATTCCTGAGAGCAAAGGAGGAAGTATGATTATGATGTGGAAAAAGATGACTGAAACATTCCGCAGTGAAGGGAGAAGCCAGAATATAATAGTGCAGCATAATGTTATCATATGCTTGTATAGTAACTATGGAGTCTGAGCTTCATCTCTTGTGCTGATGCCTACCTCATACTGTGAATAAACAAAATGCTAGAATAGGACTTGTTAGGATCATGTAACCTTGTATTTATTAAGAGGGAGAATTGGTAGGTTTGTCTCACAGCAAAAACAAAGGAGAAGGTAGAACATTATACTCATAATGGACAATTTCAGCACACTTCCTTTCTGTGTAGATGGCATAGATCCACTGCAACATTCCAATGGCTGAAAAGCTAATTGAAGGAAGGACACTCAGCAAACTTGGAGCTATAATATATAACATTAAGTATCCTGTTTTTTGTTTATTTTGTTCTTTATTTCTTTGTTATTTATAGCATTTTGTGTACTGTGTATTTTTTCTAGCTAGTTTCACTGTGTGTGAGGTATTAACTGGAAATTGTCCACTCTTATTAAGCATCTGTTGGGTTGTTTGTTTATGATAACTTGTTGCAGTTAAACTCTTTTTTCTAGTGGCTCCTTTAGCTGTTTAAAACTTTCATTTAAAGGCTCACTGCTGCTTTTCAGCTGTGAGTAACATTTCTGCAGTTTGTTCTAAGTAGTGGGGATATTGGTAGCATTTCCATATTCCGGTTTGTATTTGGGCCTAGTGTTTGTGGAGACTGTGTGTCTGAGCACATAATTCAGGGACATCTTGTTTTAGCCAAAGCCATCAGGCATTTCAGTGAGAGAGAATTGTTTGAGGTTATTGGCTGACTGAGGTCTCCTGGACTACAGCTTAGACTAAGCACCTCATTGGTTCTTTTGAGATTTCTTTCTTAAAAGCTGTCTCAGGTTTCAACTTTCTGTTACCTAAGAAGCTCAGTTGTGAGTGTTGTGCCATTTTACACTGAGCTAATCGAAGGAAGGACACTCAGCAAACTCGGAGCTATAATATATAACATTAAGTATCCTGTTTTTGTTTATTTTGTTCTTTATTTCTTTGTTATTTATAGCACTTTGTGTACTGTGTATTTTTTCTAGCTAGTTTCACTGTGTGTGAGGTATTAACTGGAAATTGTCCACTCTTATTAAGCATCTGTTGGGTTGTTTGTTTATGATAACTTGTTGAAGTTAAACTCTTTTTTCTAGTGGCTCCTTTAGCTGTTTAAAACTTTCATTTAAAGGCTCACTGCTGCTTTTCAGCTGTGAGTAACATTTCTGCAGTTTGTTCTAAGTAGTGGGGATATTTGTAGCATTTCCATATTCAGACTTGTATTTGGGCCTAGTGTTTGTGGAGGCTGTGTGTCTGAGCACATAATTCAGGGACATCTTGTTTTAGCCAAAGCCATCAGGCATTTCAGTGAGACAGAATTGTTTGAGGTCATTGGCTGACTGAGGTCTCCTGGACTACAGCTTATACTAAGCACCTCATTGGTTCTTTTGAGATTTCTTTCTTAAAAGCTGTCTCAGGTTTCAACTTTCTGTTACCTAAGAAGCTCAGTTGTGAGTGTTCTGCCATTTTACACTGAGCTAATTGAAGGAAGGACACTCAGCAAACTCGGAGCTATAATATATAACATTAAGTATCCTGTTTTTTTTTTTTATTTTGTCTTTATTTCTTTGTTATTTATAGCACTTTGTGTACTGTGTATTTTTTCTAGCTAGTTTCACTGTGTGTGAGGTATTAACTGGAAATTGTCCACTCTTATTAAGCATCTGTTGGGTTGTTTGTTTATGATAACTTGTTGCAGTTAAACTCTTTTTCTAGTGGCTCCTTTAGCTGTTTAAAACTTTCATTTAAAGGCTCACTGCTGCTTTCAGCTGTGAGTAACATTTCTGCAGTTTGTTCTAAGTAGTGGGGATATTTGTAGCATTTCCGTATTCAGGCTTGTATTTGGGCCTAGTGTTTGTGGAGGCTGTGTGTCTGAGCACATAATTCAGGGACATCTTGTTTTAGCCAAAGCCATCAGGCATTTCAGTGAGAGAGAATTGTTTGAGGTCATTGGCTGACTGAGGTCTCCTGGACTACAGCTTAGACTAAGCACCTCATTGTTTTTTTTGAGATTTCTTTCTTAAAAGCTGTCTCAGGTTTCAACTTTCTGTTACCTAAGAAGCTCAGTTGTGAGTGTTCTGCCATTTTACACTGAGCTAATCAAAGGAAGGACACTCAGCAAACTCGGAGCTATAATATATAACATTAAGTATCCTGTTTTTGTTTATTTTGTTCTTTATTTCTTTGTTATTTATAGCACTTTGTGTACTGTGTATTTTTCTAGCTAGTTTCACTGTGTGTGAGGTATTAACTGGAAATTGTCCACTCTTATTAAGCATCTGTTGGGTTGTTTGTTTATGATAACTTGTTGCAGTTAAACTCTTTTTTCTAGTGGCTCCTTTAGCTGTTTAAAACTTTCATTTAAAGGCTCACTGCTGCTTTTCAGCTGTGAGTAACATTTCTGCAGTTTGTTCTAAGTAGTGGGGATATTTGTAGCATTTCCATATTCAGGCTTGTATTTGGGCCTAGTGTTTGTGGAGGCTGTGTGTCTGAGCACATAATTCAGGGACATCTTGTTTTAGCCAAAGCCATTAGGCATTTCAGTGAGAGAGAATTGTTTGAGGTCATTGGCTGACTGAGGTCTCCTGGACTACAGCTTAGACTAAGCACCTCATTGGTTATTTTGAGATTTCTTTCTTAAAAGCTGTCTCAGGTTTCAACTTTCTGTTACCTAAGAAGCTCAGTTGTGAGTGTTCTGCCATTTTACACTGAGCTAATCAAAGGAAGGACATTCAGCAAACTCGGAGCTATAATATATAACATTATGTATCCTGTTTTTTGTTTATTTTGTTCTTTATTTCTTTGTTATTTATAGCACTTTGTGTACTGTGTATTTTTCTAGCTAGTTTCACTGTGTGTGAGGTATTAACTGGAAATTGTCCACTCTTATTAAGCATCTGTTGGGTTGTTTGTTTATGATAACTTGTTGCAGTTAAACTCTTTTTTCTAGTGGCTCCTTTAGCTGTTTAAAACTTTCATGTAAAGGCTCACTGCTGCTTTTCAGCTGTGAGTAACATTTCTGCAGTTTGTTCTAAGTAGTGGGGATATTTGTAGCATTTCCATATTCAGGCTTGTATTTGGGCCTAGTGTTTCTGGAGGCTGTGTGTCTGAGCACATAATTCAGGGACATCTTGTTTTAGCCAAAGCCATCAGGCATTTCAGTGAGAGAGAATTGTTTGAGGTCATTGGCTGACTGAGGTCTCCTGGACTACAGCTTAGACTAAGCACCTCATTGGTTCTTTTGAGATTTCTTTCTTAAAAGCTGTCTCAGGTTTCAACTTTCTGTTACCTAAGAAGCTCAGTAGTGAGTGTTCTGCCATTTTACACTGAGCTAATTGAAGGAAGGACACTCAGCAAACTCGGAGCTATAATATATAACATTAAGTATCCTGTTTTTTTGATTATTTTGTTCTTTATTTCTTTGTTATTTATAGCACTTTGTGTACTGTGTATTTTTTCTAGCTAGTTTCACTGTGTGTGAGGTATTAACTGGAAATTGTCCACTCTTATTAAGCATCTGTTGGGTTGTTTGTTTATGATAACTTGTTGCAGTTAAACTCTTTTTTCTAGTGGCTCCTTTAGCTGTTTAAAACTTTCATTTAAAGGCTCACTGCTGCTTTTCAGCTGTGAGTAACATTTCTGCAGTTTGTTCTAAGTAGTGGGGATATTTGTAGCATTTCCATATTCAGGCTTGTATTTGGGCCTAGTGTTTGTGGAGGCTGTGTGTCTGAGCACATAATTCAGGGACATCTTGTTTTAGCCAAAGCCATCAGGCATTTCAGTGAGAGAGAATTGTTTGAGGTCATTGGCTGACTGAGGTCTCCTGGACTACAGCTTAGACTAAGCACCTCATTGGTTCTTTTGAGATTTCTTTCTTAAAAGCTGTCTCAGGTTTCAACTTTCTGTTACCTAAGAAGCTCAGTTGTGAGTGTTCTGTCATTTACACCGATAATTTGTAGCATTTCCCACCCTCTCTCACTGTTGGTATAGTGTTTTTATAGTTGGTGGCTTTGCAGTTGCCCACCCCTAGTGTAAATTTGATCTGGGACCCTCCTCCCAGTCTAGTGTCATTACCTCATACTACCCAGTACAGGGAGAGCATTTGAGAAGGCCAATCAGCTTAGTTTCTGCTACTCCTTTCTCTCTTTCCACAAAAAAAAAAAAAAAAAAAAAAATGTATCTGCTTTTACTGTATTTTGTGTTTTTTCCTACTTTATTTTGCTTTTGCGTCATCTTAGAAGTACTCAATTGTATGTATTACTGCTTGGTGTAACTCATTCTAAGCCTTTTAGTTTAAGCACCTGGGCTTCAGACCAGTTTTACATTAAGAAGGTTTGTGGTCTGCACTGTAGTGGCAGAACAGGTAGCTTACATCCTTCTAAGTTGGGAACTGCTGATTGAGGGCTCAGTGTTTGTTATTCTAAAAGTGTATTAATTCTGGTTTAAGCACTTGGGCTTGATGCCAGTTATTTTACATTAAGAGGGTTCGTGTTCTGCACTCTTGTGGGGGGAGAGGCTGGACTCTGTCCTTCTGAGCTGGGAATTTCTGGTTAAAGGCTTATAGTGCCTGCATATTTGAACAGCTTCTTACTGAAATTGGTACACCTTGTTTGCTGTAGCATAGACTAGATCCAGGCCTGCTGAATCTAGCTTTGTTTGTATAACTTGAGCACTAATCCAGGCATTCTTTAAAGTATTCAGTTGTATTTATTACTGCTTGGTAGTAATTTGATTAAAGTGTAGCTATCATTTCTAAGTCTTTTGGATTAAGCACTTGGGCTTCAGACCAGTTGTTTTACATTAGGAAGGTTTGTGGCCTGCACTGTGGTGGCAGGACAGGTAGCTTACATCCTTCTAAGTTGGAAACTGCTGATTGAGGGCTCAGTGTCTGTTATTCTAAAAGTGTATTAATTCTGGTTTAAGCACTTGGGCTTCAGGCCAGTTATTTTACATTAAGAAGGATCGCGGTCTGCACTCTTGTGGGAGGAGAGGCTGGACTCTGCCCTTCTGAGCTGGGAATTTCTGGTTAAAGGCTTATAGTGCCTGCATATTCTAACTGTTTCTTACTGAAATTGGTACACCTTGTTTGCTGTAGCATAGACTAGATCCAGGCCTGCTGAATCTAGCTTTGTTTGTATGCTTGTTGTTTGTTTCTTTCCCTGAAACGCTAATTCCACCTAAAACGCGGCCTTTTAGCACTTCTGTGGATCCCTAGTAATATCTGCATTGCTTACTGTACTTGTTTCCTTGTTTCACTTGAAAGGAAGTTACTGTTTGTCATTTTGGCATTTAAGTTACCTGTAACACATTGCATTTAAGTTACCTGGCACCTGCTCACTAAAGCAATTATATGTCAGCTCTAAAAAATTAAAAGCACTACACCCTCACAAACTCCCCTTGAGTACCTTGTTCCCCATTGGCCCTTTTTTTCAATTATAAAGGAATTCCCAATACTATTCTAGCATGTCCAAAGGCCAGTTGTCAATTTCCTCTCCGGTCCAGCTGGTGAATCTTGGAATCTTGAGGCAATGTTACAACTGCCTCATGTACACAGACAACCCTCTCCTCCTCCCAACAAATTCCAACACATGTGAGAGATGCAACCATATAGCCAAACTGGAGGCTAAGCTCTCTCAACTCAGTACTGGCATAACCAGTCAGGAGGAGAAGGAAACAACACTCACTACAATTCCAGTCTCACATAGACCTACCACGACAACAAACCAAACACATAAACACACAAAAACATACTTGGAGGCTCTAAATAAAAATCTGCCTAAGCAGCAGAGACCTCCAAAGCAGACACCCAAGCAACCGCTACCCCAAAACAAAACATGTGCAACACATAGCTCACAAAGCCAGTGTGCTGAACAGTCACAGCCCTTAAGGCTAAACAACACACCTGATACACTTGTAATAGGTGACTCTATCGTCAGGCACACTGACCACCAGGCTGAACAAGGAGAAGGTCACGGTGAGCTGCCTGTCGGGTGCTAGGATCTGCCACATAACACAAGCACTCAGGTCACTCCAAGGCAAGTACAAATATGACTCAGTCATTGTCCATGCTGGTGTGAATGACCTGAGACGTACCTCCCTGGACTACATGAAAAGAGACATAGAGGAGCTCTCTGAGCATGTAGCCCAGGCCGGTAAGACCCTGACCTTGAGTAGCATCTTACCCTCACCAAGAATGATGCCACAATATGAAGACAAGATGATCAATTTCAACAATTGGCTTAAGTATTGGTGTCATTCAAAGGGGATCCAATGCCTGTCAGCCTGGGATGACATGCTTGACAAGCCACGATGCTTCGCTAGGGATGGCTTGCACCTGTCACCCCTGGGCTTTCAGATATTGGCAAAGGCTCTTGCTACCCCCATAGTGCCTTTTTTAGGCAAGGCTCAAAAGACAAACCCACCTCCATAGGTATCACAAGGGATAAGAAACTAAGAGTAATGCTACTCAACGCCAGAAGTCTAAACCTCAAGATGCACGCACTCAAAACTCTCCTTAGCATGGAGAACATCGATATCTGTGCAGTAACAGAAACCTGGTTCAAAGCTCCTGAGAGCACCCCAGCACTACCAGGTTATACCTCATACCATGCTTTTCGGCCCCAAAACTTGGACCAAACCACAAAAGGAGGGGGAGTATCAATATTCTTCAAAGATACCCACACCTCCAGGTTGGTGGCACAGCACGAAGCATCAGACACTATCCATGTGCAACTAACAGTGGGTAAAACTGCCTTCTAGTTTATAGCCTGCTACAGACCACCCTCCCAAACACAGGAACCCCACTCGGCCTTCCTGAGAATACTGGAAAATATGAAGGTCTCTCCAAACACCATTATATTGGGCGACTTCAACTACCCAAACCTAGACTGGGAGCATTACTCTAGCTCCAACACCCTAGCCCAAAGGTTCCTAGAATTTATAAACTCAAATGCTATGGAACAACTTGTTACCACTCCCACAAGAGGGGAAAACATAGTGGACCTGATCATCACCAACATGGGGACACTATGCTCCAGACCAGAAGTGTATCCTTCACTGGTAAGATCAGACCATAAACTAATCTCACTGGATATTCACATCCCGACCCCACCCCCTGCCCAGAAAACCACAGTGAAAAACTTCTCTAAAGCAAATTTCACACACCTCAAAACCGAGGCGGAATCCTTCAAAGCCCCCGAGCCTGTGGAAAATACGGCCCTGACCGCAGAATCCTTTATAAACGCATTCTATGAACACCTTCAGGAATGCATGGATCATGCAATCCCAAATAAAACCAAGACCCAATCCTCCAAAGGCAGACGTCCTGTCTGGTGGACCCCAGCCATAAACAAACTATACAATAGAAGGAGGAAGCTACTACATGATAGAGTAAAATCCCCAAAAGGGAAGGCATCTCTGATCAGTGTTAGCAAAAAACTACGGGCACTCATAAAATCGTCTAAGGCCAGCTTCGAGAGAAAAATTGCACAGGACACTAAGGATAAACACAAGGCTTTCTTTAGTTATGTTAGGAACCTGGGTGGGAATTCCCAGATATGCTCAGAATTAGTCCAAAGTGACAAAAAATACACCAAGCCCACAGACATTGCCAACATCCTAGCTGACAGGTTCAGTGCAAACTTCTCCCCCCCTCCCCACCAAAAGGGCAAATATCTATCCCAACAGAGTGCTGCCCCCCTGACATCTCAGATGCTCAGGTAAGAGCCGCCCTCTCCAAAGCAAAAAACATAGCATCAATGGGACCAGATGGTGTCCCAGGCTGCGTCCTACATGAACTCCAAGAAGAGCCAAACCCAAACATAAAACTACTGTTCAATCTTAGCCTTACTACAGGATATGTACCCAAAGAGTGGCGTACAGCAACAGTGGTCCCTCTCCACAAAGGTGGTGCCTCAACGGATCCTGGAAACTATTGCCCCATAAGCCTGACTAGCTTGGTCTGCAAAGCTATGGAAAGGATCAACATGGACCTCATAAATAAAGATATTGGGGACCTACAGACACTGGATCCTACCCAGTTTGGCTTTGTTAAGGGCAGATCCTGCCTCTTAAACCTGGTCGATTTCTTTGAAACAGTCACCAAGGCCATTGACGAGGAGAAGGTGGTCCACACAGCCTACCTGGACCTCGCAAAAGCCTTCAATATAATACCCCACTCGGGCATTATAGATAAGCTCACCAGCTTAAATATAAACCCCTATGTCACTAGATGGGTTGCAAACTGGCTCAAGGACAGAACCCACATGGTTAGAATTGCTGGAGCCATGTCAGACTCCAAACCAGTTACAAGTGGCGTCCCACAAGGCTCAGTCCTGGGACCTCTCTTGTTCGGTATATATTTCTCGGTACAGGCCAACACGGAAGGACTGTGGCTGACCAAGTTCGCAGATGACTGCAAACTGGGCGCCATAATCAACTCTCCAGCTGACACAAGCATCCTCCAAAAGGGCCTCATAGAAACAGACAACTGGTGCCAGAGCCAAGGCCTCAAGCTAAATGCCAAAAAGTATATAGTCATCCCCTTTGGCAAAAACAAAGTGGCCACAAATTACCACATAGGTGGTAATCCATTAAGTACAGAACAAGTCATTAGGGACCTGGGGACCCAAGTTGATAGCAATCTCTCATTTGACAACCACGTGGCCAAAGTGGTTAAAAAAACATTTTATATAGCCCACCTAATCATGAAGGGATTCACATCTAGATCAGGGGAGGTCATCATGCCTCTTTACTCATCCCTCATCAGGCCCATAATTGAGTACAATGCCCCTTTTGGGATGTACCTTACCAGACACCTGCAGCAACTGGAAAGACCCCAAAAGTACGTCACCAAGAGGATCAAAGGGCTCAAACAGATGCCATATGCTGCCCGGTTAAAGAAACTCCAGCTCTACTCAATGGCATACCGCCTGCTCAGAGGCGATCTGTGCCTGACGTATAAAGCCATGTCCAACCCGGAATTAATGGACATGCTGCACCTCAGAAAATCCAAATCCCATTGAGCTACGCGCTCGAGAGACTTGAACCTCAGCACTGAAATAAATAGGACATGCTGGAGGGACAGATTCATAACCCAGAGGCTCCCTTCACTCTGGAATAAAATCCCAGTCCAGGTTAGGCAGAGTCCCACATTGACTCTCTTCAAGTGGAATCTTGATGAGTGGATGGGAGATCGTAGATTTACCCCGGCTATCACTTCTGTGTCACTGTTAGACAGAGGCACAGTATACTAACCTCAAAAAAAGGCATAGCAAAATTAATTTAAAATGGGTGGCGAAAGCCAAGCACACTCTGGCTAGGCTTATAAATGCCCTAGGGCAGATAGCCTAGTATGAACCTATGAACCTATGAACCTATGAAAGACAAACTCCTATGGCCACATACCTGTTATGCAACTACATACTTAGATGACACAGTAAAGCCTGTGAAGCATATCTACTTATGATATAGGTGGTACTTGATTTTGAAAGCTGAGTTAGCAGACAAGTCATTCAAGTAGGCAATTGTCTTGATAAAAAGTTTCTTTGTTTGACTATGTGCTGAGCAAGGTTCTTGTTAAGTTACAGGTTAAGATGGTATATACCATCCATAGTTAGCCACAGCTAGTATCCATTACCCAGGCAGAGGCCTTCTTTAGATTGGTTCATTAATACAGGCAGTTTATTTCAATGACGTAGGCCTTCTTTAGATTGGTTCATTAATACAGGCAGTTTATTTCAATGCCGTCATAATGTCTACTCTTGTCAGAGGCTTGCCTAGTGTATTGTACTCAGACCAAATCATGTGAAGGGAACTGAATCAGACAGGTTCTTCTCTTTGTTGAAACAACCCTTGGTACATACCCAGTCCTGATCACATCAAACTTTATATGAGAGCTCATTGTCCAGATGGATTCCTCTGATAATAATCTTAGAACTTTTCTGTCACAAATGACTGGGAGTGAGAAACACCCTATAATGTATCTAAGCCAGAAGCTATCCAGTGTAACAAAGAGATCGTCCTAGAAAGGGAATGCATGGTCATCAAGTAAGCCTCGGAAATGCTATGTTTCCTTTGCTCTGCCGGTAAATTTAAGGACATTACCAACCATATGTTACTGCTGCAGATCAGCTAGTATTGGGATAGGAATCTATGGATAACCTAATGGTTCCTGATGGTTTAAGTTCTCTAGGTATTTTGAGTCTCTAATACCATGATGGGAATGGACCTAATTGTTATGTCAAGCTACAATTAGAGGTCATGTTTTAGTATTGTTTCAGTTTTTGATGTTAGCCAAAAGTGCTCTTCCCACTATGCAATGTGCCCAGAATTGCCTCCTTCTGCAATTCATATGGTGTTACATGTATTGGTAACATATCTAAATATGACTATAAATTTATTTTTTTATGAGACCCATTGCTCCTACTACTATTAGAACTGTCTGGGTATCCTTCTTAAACATTGCTTTCATTTCTGCCTGCAAATCCTGGTATTTTATGACATTGTTTCTCTCTGTATGTAACATACTGTAATCACTGGATATAGCAATTTCAATGATCAATGCTACTTTTCTCTTTTTTGATGGACTACTGTACCTGGTCTCACATCTATTGATCCCATCTGATATAAATGTCATCATTCTCAGTAATGCTTTGTGGTTCATGTTCCCAATTCTTCTTAGCTACGTCTATACAATAGTGTTTGCACAAGCCTTAATGCAACAGTCTTGCCACATTATTATGCCTTTGAGTATAGAGGCCCTCTGCCACGAGTGTATCACACAGAGTAACAAGATGTGTGAATAATAACAATGCATACTTTTTTCCTTATTCAAAACAGTCCACTTTGTCATCTCTATGCCTATTTTTTGGTTTGTAAGATTTTGTGATTTTTTTGTAGACTGCTTCCATCTGCCACACAGGGGCTATCCTACTTCTTCTGAGTCTGGCCTAACCTTGTGGTAGGAATGCTTACATGCCCTGAGGATTCTACAGTGCCTTTTTTTGTAAGCCGGGCATCAGTGCTAGCACCAGGAGTGGGCACGTTTTTATTGTGGGATCTGTGCACCCATTTTTCTTTTTTAACCTACTTTTCCCCATGATATATGCTGTATAAAATATATTCCCTAAATCAGTGTCATCTTGGTGAGGTTTTGTTAAAACAGGGTCCACTATGTGAAGGTACTCATCAAGACTTGAGGATGAATTCATTTTCAGCAATACAATGATACTACTCTCCGTTTTTTGCTGATTTCATCTCTCCATTCTGACTGTATGTTTTTTTCCAGGTACTGTTGTCCAATGAGCTGACACACAATGATCCAGTTGTCCTTTCTTGTCATGTGCACTGCCATTCACTATTGCTTAGTCCCTGGGTTTTCGACTAGGAATAAGGCATATGGTATTTTTTTTTCATGGGTATGTACGTTTGCAGGGGAGTGCTGATACTCCTTTGTGAAGTGATACTTCTTACACCTGTATCCAGCTCTGCACCATCTCTACATGTCCAGCTTAATCCCACTGAATTAAGAGTCACTGACATTCTCTGTTCTGGATTAGCAAATCAGAAGTGTACAATTAAAAAGGCTGAGAGATGGTGAGAGGTAGGTTGACACTGACAGTCATAAGGTATCTTAATGAATTCTGTGGATTAGTCCAAGAAATTAATTCCACTACTATCTAAAAAGGCTGAGGGTAACAATGAGGAGCGGCTACTGGAAGTAGACCCACCACTGGCCCAAGGATGAGCACATACCCATACACATTGATTTTGTCAATCAGACAGCCTTTTCTTATCTCTGTTTCCAGTGAGTCAAGAAAAGTGCTCTGCATCACATTAGCATATCATCCCCTTGTCTCAACCCCTGAGAAAGATGAGCAAACACGTCCTTGTCATTCTATCCCTGGTACCTGCCAGCTCATGCAAGCACCTAAGGCCCTAATCAAACTCAGGTTGTCTGAGTTATAGTCAGGGCTTTAACTCTGTATGCCAATGGGTCTCACTTGAAAGGCAAGTAGTATGTTGTGGGGGAGGCTACGGCACTGTAATGCTTCCGCTGCTCCATACTGACCAGATGTTAATGGAAGACTACTGTTTTACCTAAGAACTGAGATTATGCAAAACATCTGATCTGTGTCTGTCTAGCTGATGCTGTTTAAAGCTGACTGGTTCTGAGAAACAGGTAAACATAGGAACCCTTCACTAGGTATGTAGTGATGAAAAAGAAAAGCTTTTTCTCTTAACAATTTGGTGCTTCTAGGTGAGTGAAAACTGTAACATAAGTACTGACTTAATGTATTGCATTGTACTGTGTATATTATATTATATTATATTATATTATATTATATTATATTATATTATATTATATTATATTATATTATGCTACAGTGTGAATGACACCTAAAAGAGAAGGACTGTGTAATTAAACTTAGTTAAAAGTTAGTTAGGTGGATTCAATAAATGCTACATGATCCACTAAAACCATGTGTGTGGTGCAATGCGCACATCGTAGTGCACTGTTCTGTATTCATTAAGCAGTGTGTAGAGCCATGTAGCCACGGTAAACACCATGACATGCTAATTACAACATAAACAGCTAAATTGTATGCTAATCAAGCAATCCAAGCTGGAGAAGCTATTCAACAAGCTATAAAGCAACCATGTAGACCCAGTGCTGGTTTTCCCTGTGAACTCCAAAACCTATTGGAACACAGCCATGGAAAGGAGTCTGCACAGAAAGAATGTTAGGGGCTGCTGTTGCTTTAATTTATGTGTATATGTAACAGTCTGATGCCTGTGCTGCTGCTGCTAATGGACCACGTCGAAGAAGGAGAAGAATTTTCAGACCCCGGTTAACTTGTCACAATCTGCATGAGGTGGAAAATATACTGGGTGGATAAAGACAGACTACAGGAACTCTGCAACCTCTGTGAGGGGAACCAATACTAGTGCAGACAAAGGTATGTGTAGCACTTATAATTTTAGATACAGGAACCTTTCAAAGAGCAACCAGGGACATGACGGGGGTGTCAGTCATCTGCATCCAGGATCCTCCATCAATTCCTGAATGCTATCCTCCAACATGCCAGTGACCACATATATTTTGCCCATACTTCTGAGGATAAGGCCACAAATATGTAGGAGTTCTACCCTGTAGCACACTACCCTGAAGTGCTGAGTGCCATAAGTTCATAGGTTCATAGGTAGGTAGGTACTAGGCTGTCAGCCCAAGAGCCTACGTAAGCCTAGCCAACAAGGTTCCCTGGCTTACGCCACCCAAGAAAGTTATTTTCATGTGCCACTGTCGAGCAGAGACACAGAAGTGATCTCCAGGGTGTATTTCCTATTTCCCATCCACTCATCAAGATTTTTCTTGAAGAGTGCTAATGAAAAACTTTGCTTGACATAGATGGGTAGCCTGTTCCAGAGTATGGGAAGTCTCTTGGACAGGAATCTATCTCTCCAGCATGTCCTGTTTATTGTCATGACAAGGTTAAGGTCCCTAGAGGATTTCTTTAGGTGTAGCATGTCCAGCAGCTCTGGGTTTGACATAGCTGTATATGTTAGGCAGAGATCACCTCAGAGTAGGCGATATGCTATGGAGTAAAGCTGGAGTTTTTTGGGGTGGTCAGTGTAGGGCATTTGTTTAAGGCCAGTAATCCTCTTTGTGAGGTACTTCGGTGGCATTTACAGCTGCTGCAGATGTCTTGTGAGGTACATTCCAAAAGGGGCGTTGTACTCTATAATGGGTCTAATGAATGTTGAGTAGAGGGGAACAATTACCTCTTTTTTCCTGGATGAGAACCCTTTTATGATGAGGTGTGCCACGTAGAAGGACTTCCTGACTACTGTGGCAATGTAACTATCAAAGGAGAGACTACTGTCCACCTGGGTCCCAAGGTCTCTTATCAGACATTCGGTGTTAAGTAGATTGTTGCCTATGTGGTAGTTCATGGGTACAGAGTTTTTACCAAAGGGGATGACACTGCACTTTTTGGCATTGAGCTTGAGGCCATGGCTCTGACACCAGGCATCTGTCTTAGCGAGGCCCTACTGTAGGATGTCCACATTATTTGGGGACTTGACTATGGCTCCTAGTTTGCAGTCATCTGTGAACTTCATTAGCCAGAGGCCTTCTGTGTTAGCCTGTACTTCAGAGAAGTAGATACCAAACAGGAGAGGTCCCAGGATGGAACCCTGTGGTACTCCACTTGTCACTGCTTTGAGGTCAGATTTGGAGTCTGCAACTTTTACATTGTGGGTTCTGTCAGTGAGCCAGTTGGCAACCCATCTTGTGACGTAGGGATTTATACCTAGTTTAGTGAGTTTAGCTATAATTCCAGAATGGGGGATGGTGTTGAAAGCCTTGGCGAGGTCAAGATAGGCTGTGTGAACGACCTTACCTCCATCTACGGCTTTGGTGACTGCCTCAAAGAAGTCAATTAGGTTCAGGAGGCATGATCTGCCATTCACAAACTCGAACTGGGTGGGATCCAGAGTTTGGAGGTTACCAATGTCTTTGTTTATGAGTTCCATGATGATACGTTCCATGGCCTTGCAGACCAGGCTCATTAGGCTAATAGGTCGATAGTTTCCAGGATCAGTGGTGGCTCCCCCTTTGTGGAGTGAGATAACTGTTGCTGTGCGCCATTCAGTGGGCACAAAGCCTGATGTAAGGCTATTACTGAACAGGGTGCTTAAGTGGGGAGCCAGTTCGTTCTGCAGATAGTGTAAAACGCAGCCTGGGATGTTGTCCGGTCCCATGGATGCTGTGTTTTTGGCTTTAGAGAGTGCAGCTTTTACCTGCATAGTTGTGATTACAGGGACTCTGCATTCTTCCTGTATAGATATGGGCCCTTTAGGGGGTTAGAGGGGGTAAAGTTAGCACTGAACCTATCTGCCAGGATGTTGGCAATATCAGTTGGTTCTGTAATTTTCGTGCCTTTGTGCTGTAATTCAGAGCAGATCTGGGTGTTGCCATCGAGATTCTTGACATAGCTATAGAATGCTTTGTGGTTGTCCTTTGAAGTAGTGGTTATTTTGTTTTTGTAGCCAGCTTTGGAGGATCTTATAAGGGATCACAGCTTCTTACTGAGGCTGACCATGGAGCTCCTCCACTCATGGGATTTTACTCTCTTTTCCAACAGTTGCTTCCTTCTGTTGTACAATTTGTTTATGGCAGGGGACCACCAGATTGGCTTCCTTTTTTTTGGAGGATAGCGTCTTGGTTCAGTTTGGGATAGCATGATCCATGCACTTGTGTACGTGCTTATAGAGTGCATTTGTGCAGGATTCAGCAGTTGTAACTGTATTGTTCATCTGCATGGGTGTCATGAAGTTCACCACTTCTGTCTTAAGAAGCATGAAGTTGGCTTTGGAGAAATTTTTTACCATGGTTTCCTTAATGGGGGCTGGGGGCGGGATGTGGATATCAAAGGTGATTAGCTTATGGTTGGATCGGACCAACGAGGAGTTGAGTTCAGGTGTGGAACACCGGTCACTCATGTTGGTAATAACTAGGTCTAGGATATTGTTGCCCCTGGTGGGGGTGTAGATAAGTTGATTCAGGGCATTGGAGTTTATGAATTCCAGAAAGCATTGAGCTAAGGAGTTGGTACACAAGTAGTTTTCTCAGTTAATGGCGGGGTAGTTGAAGTCGCCCATTATTAGGGTGTTTGGTTGAATCCTAATATTTTACAGTACATCAAGAAAAGAGGAGTGAAAATCCTAGGGCATGGTGGGGGATCTGTAGAAAGCTACAATTTGGACTGCAGTTTTGCCCAGAGTTAGTTCCACTTGGATAACCTCGGATGCATTATACTGAGCAACTAGCCTGGAGGTGTGGATATCCTTAATGAATATGGACACACCTCCGCCTTTGGTGTTTCAGTCCAGGTTACATGGCCAAAAAGTGTGGTATGAGTTATAGCCTGGTAGTGCAGGGGTGCTCTCTGGAGCCTTGAACCAGGTCTCAGTCACTGCACAGATATCAATGTTCTCCATTTTAAGGAGTGCCTCGAGTGAGTGCATTTTGAGATTTAGACTTTTAGTATTGAGTAGTATTACCCTCAGTTTTTGTTTGCTTGTTCCTGTTACGGTGGTGAATTTGTTATTTGATCCTTGCCTAAAAAAGGCACTATAGGGGCAGCAAGAGCCTTAGCCAGTATCCGGAATCCCAGGGGCGACAGGTGCAGGCCATCTGTGGCAAAGCATCATGGTCTGTTGACCATGTCATCCCAAGCAGACAGACACTGGATCCCCTTAGAATGACACCAGAAGCTTAGCCAATTGTTGAAGTCAATCATTTTGTCCTTGTACTGTGGTGTCATTTGGGGTGATAGCAGAATGCTATTCAGGGCTAGGGTCATACCTGCCTGTGGCACACTGAGTCTGTGGGCTATGTGTCATTTGGGTTGTGTTGGGGGATGGAGGTTGCTTGCATTTCTGCTTTGGAGGTCTCCGTTGCTTAGACAGATTATTATTGAGAGCTTCCATGAATGTTTTTGTGTTACTATGTGTAGATTTAGTGAGACTATGTGATGAGTGTGATGTGGTGCAAATGTTTCCCTTCTCCTCATGAATGTCAAGTTCAGTCTTGGTTGGAGAGAGCTTTACCTCCAGTTTGGCTAGATAAGTGCATCTCTCACAGGTTGTAGTGTTGGGGGGTAGAAGGAGAGGGATGTCTGTGTACATGAGGCAATTTCTACATTGCCTCAAGATGCCCAGATTCATCAGATAGACAGCAGAGAACACTGGGAGCTGACCCTTGGACATACCTGAATAAAAAACTATTTTCCTCTCGATAAGTGAGGAAAGTGAGTACAAGAGCTGTTTTTCTCTAAGCAAGTGAGAAAAGTAAGTACAAAAACTGTTTTCCTCTAGGTAATGAGGAAGATTGAGTGCTATAGTAATCAGTAGCTTATTTAGTGCTTAAAAGTTCTGAACAAGTGCTGAGCATGAATAAGCAAATTTAAGTGCTAAAACTAAAAATCTGTATCTGCACTAGACAAGTTACAGGACAGAAACAAGTGCAAATGCAGGCTTTCAAATCAGAAAGTTGAGAGAGATGGAAGAGATTGCCCAAATGGCCAATAACTACAATTTCTGGGCCAGAACCACTCCCACTGATAAGCAAAGCTTCCCTCCAACACAGAAAGGCTTGGGGGGGCTCAGAAGCTTACATACAGTCCTGGATACAGAAAATCTGTATCTGGAACACTAGTTACAAAAAAGGTAGGAAACAGGCTTACAGTTTTTTTTTTTTTTTTTTTTTTACAGGAAAGTAGCAAAAACAGTAGTAAAAACAATTCACATGCAGTGCAAGTTAGCACACTTGAGTATGTAGCAATATTAGACCAAACACAGTTTAAAAATGCAATTAAATTAAAAAGGACTAAAAGCAAGTGCAAAAAGAGTTTATTAGGTAGAATGTGATAAAGATATGGGACTGGGGGAGTGTCCCAGATCAAATCTACAGTGGGGCGAGCAACTGCAAAAGCCACCAAATTTAAATTACAAACCAAAAATAGGGAGGGTGGGTGGAACAAAACAGTTTCAACAGAGATCTAAGCAACAACTAACAGTACAAATTCTAAAACCAAAAAAATATACTCAGCTCTGTATATTTGCAGATCAGTCTCTCAGAACAGGGAGACAACAGTTTCAACAGAGATCTAAGCAAAAATTAACAAACTCTATAACCAAAAAATATATACCCAGCTCTGTATATTTGCAGATAGTCTGGAAGGCAGTCTCTCAGAACACAGGTTCCAGCAATTAAATGCAGGCTGTTACTAAGAGATCAAATTTTATGCAAGTGATCCTTGAGTTAGATAACACACAAGCTGTAAAAACCAGTTATACCAAGTGAAGACATGGCAGAAAATAGGGGGGTGGTGGGGAAAACAGTTTCAACAGAGATCTAAGCAACAACTAACAGTACAAACTCTAAAACATAAATTGTACATGTGTAGAAATCAAGCACTGCCCAGGGAACATGGAAGGGGCTGCATAAATAGAAAGGGCTTCCACTCTCTAAACTGCCATGTTGTGTGTAATGCTAAGGGAATCATCTTGAATGTGTGTACTGGCAACCCAGGCAGTTACCATGATTCCCATATCTGGCACACCTCCCAACTGTATCAGATGTTCACTAGGGGTAATATCCCACAGGGTCATTTACTAGGGGATGCAGGTTATGCACTGGATCTGTGGCTGATGATGCCCATCAGAAATATTCACACACAGATACACACACACACACACACCCACTGAGGAATGCCATAATGAGGTACACACTCAAACCAGAAGTATCATAGAGTGTTTGGGCTGCTGAAGTTGTGGTTCTGGTGCATAGATACATCTGGGGGAGCCCTGCATTGCAACCCACATACATGTACTGAAATCTTCACCATCTGTGCCATGTTTCATAACATCATCCTGAGAAAACAGCTTCTGCAGGATCAACAATGGGAAGAGACATACATGCCACCACTGGCAAGGTCACCACAGCCCCACACAGGTGAGAAAACAAAAAAGAAGAACCCGAAAAGTAAAATCTCCACACTTTATTGTAAGCAATTGAGTGCTTTTATCCGGGTATATATGGCCTTCATCAGAATAAATACAAAATGTAAAACACCCCCTCTTATACAGCTAAAATGGTCACATGATAAAATTAAAATAGTCAATTAAATAATTAAATCAAAGCAAAGTAAAGAAAAAAAAAATAGAGATAGATAGATAGATAGATAGATAGATAGATAGATAGATAGATAGATAGATAGATAGATAGATAGATAGATAGATAGATAGATAGATAGATAGACAGATAGATAGACAGATAGATAGATAGACTGATAGATAGATTTGCATAGACACCAGAAGGGAAATATGTCATTAAAAAACCCAATAATAGAACCTACAAATCAGAACTTTAATATCTATAAACCTCAACCTGTAAGTATGTTAAAACTTATAAGGACCTTTTACAAATCTTTTAGGGCTGGTCTATGATGACTATAATTCAAAGGTTCTTATACATTTTAACACATTCACAGGTTAAGGTTTACATAGGTTCTATTTTGTGTTTTATTTCCCTGCTGATGTTTGTACAAATACACACACACACACACACACACACACACACACACACACACACACACACACACACACACACACATATATATATATATTTTTTAATTAATTAATTTATTTATTTACTTTGCTTTGATTTAATTATTTAATCAACTAATTGAATTTTATCATGTGACCATCTGATCTGTGTAAGGGTGTATTTTACATTTTGTATTCATTCTGATGAAGTCCATGTATACCAGGACAAAAGTGTTCAATTGCTTACAATAAAGTGTAGAGATTTTACTTTCTAGATTCTTCTTTTTTTTGTTTTCTGGTTTACAAAAGTGTATTCCATTATTAGTTTGCTTCATGCAGGTGAGGAGTCAGAAGGGGAACCAACAGCTGGTGTGGGTGTTGGCAGATGTAGGCTTGCTCAATATGGCATTGCAATGGCTAAGATGCAACCAATAGCATACTCACTTACCACCTAAGGGGAAAAAAACCTTCATTTACACACATATGTACAGTAACATCAATGCCAGGCAATGCTCACAACTTTTACTTACCCATGTAATGGCTGTGTACTCCTAGTATCAGACAGACTCAGCCCTGAACTAAAACTGTAGCAACTGCTGGATTTACAAGGTAAGTGTTGAACCTGGAGTAATAAAACAAACTTATGTAATAATACATATCCTTGCATGTTGTCACTTGGTAATGAAAGTAAGTAAAAGGTGGCCAATTTGTACAGAAATAACTTCAACACGTGACAGTAGAGACTTATGTGAGTACATGTGTCCTCTATCATAGCAATAGGCCTCAGGCATCAAAGATTCACACATTCATACCTCTTAAAAGTATTGACGGTCACCGAATGTCCTCAGTTTAGCCTCATACTTTTGTACTGGCAAATCATTAAAGAGAGAAATTAGAACATAATGAGATGTGCTTCCATTTCAGACTTCATAACCCTCAGAAGATTCTTAAAAATACTGATGCAAAAACTGTTTTGATTCTATCAACTGCGTAATTTTGTAAGACCAAAATATGCAAAAAGTACAATTAGCAAAACATTACAAACACAGATATATTAAGCACTAAGTCAGCTATTCACCCTGAGCATTAGACTTCTAAGAAGTGCATACATATAAAAGTAACATTTGCTTATGCATATCTCTCTCTATCTCTATCTATATATATATTTTTTCCTTAGTGACATGTGAGCATATCCAGTATATAACTGAAAAATGCAATCACACCTTATCAAGAGCAGTAGTCTTCTGTGGAGATAAATCCATGGTAATATCAGTCTTCTTCTATATTATCCACATAAACAATTTTTTTCACCTTCAGGTTCCCTAGCTACACGGTTCCCTTTTTACAGTGTGAATTCAGGGCTGTGAGCACTATGAAGATGCAAGTGAGGCGTGAACTCATTAGAATTGCTAAATCCCAAATTCTTGGCTCTGTGTACAAGATATAAACATAGTGCAGGCATCCGCCTGGTGTTTGTTGCTATTGGATTGCAACTATGAATGACTACTGGTAGGGAGAAAGAAAACACAGCAGCAATTCAGACTCCCTTACCTCCAGTGGGTGTCTCAGCCAGGTTAGACTTACAAACTGCAGAAGTAATTGTATCAAGGTTTTAAATACTGGTAAGCAACACACATTTCACAGTTTATGTTCAGTAACATCTAACCTCCCCTGCATTTCCTGACAACTGTATATTATTGCCATTTAAATTTGTCATACATTTTAAGTAAAATGATACAGAATACCTTACAGGCTTCATGTCTCAAATTACTGGTTTGATAAGAGATGAATGAGCAACAAACACAAAGATATAAAACAGAGCTGCATTTCTGCAAAGCAATAGTCATAAATGGTTGTGTGATCACTCAGTGCATTACATATGTAATTAATACATGTACAAATAACTCAGAAGTGTACAACTGTTGTTAATACTGTGGATGATGTAGTTGCTTGCATGCACAATGATTTTCATTCTCTGCTACAAAGAAGTTTCTGTGGAAAAGAGGGATAAGACATGCTTACTCTGTTTTGAAGGTTCATTGGCGTGAGAGTTCAAATCCAGACCTGTGTAAAAATATTTTATGTGTGCCAACATAAATTTTGTAGTGTTGTTTATTTAATAGATTTCTTTTCTCCCTTTCCCATAGTTTTCCTTTTTTTGAATGCCAGTACTTATGCAATGTAGGGCTTAGCACAGACAGGGGAAACGTTTCAATAAATGTCATGTTTAGCTTTGCTTATCTCGTTTGCTCAATGCTTAGCAGTGCACAAACCTGAACTAGTGGCCCACACAGGAAGCAGACACAACACCTGCAGACAGGGCATAGACATTCTAAATGTCAAAAGGGATTCATTGCTGCCGTTTTTACTTTCCATTGCGCAGCACCTCTAAGCGACATTGTGCAGCGATTAGGAAGCTTCCTCAGCATCTGCAGCCATTGAACACCTGCAGAGAGGAAGCAGACAGTCAACAATTTCAAAATGGATACATTTTATCAACTGTGTGTTGGGCACTGCTCAAACATGGAAAGTGACATTGACTGGTGATTAACACACAGAAGTTAATAATGAATAGGGAAATATCCAACTTTTATTTAACTATTCCTGTGACAGCAGGTATAAGTGTAGGGTTGTACTCCAGTTAGTCCTGGGTTCTACTACAGGAAGTCCAATATGTTTTTACTGTTGTGACAGTTCAGTTTATAGTAATGAACAATAAAATATCCAAGTGTTATTTCAATATTCCTGTTGCAACAGTGTAAGTGTAGGGCTGCCATACACATGGTCCTGGTTTTTGATACAGGAAATTCCAAACATGTTTACTGTCATTCCATTTCACATTATATTAAATATCACATATAACAATTTATATATAATTGTAAATAGAGCTGATATGAATTATAGTTATGAGGGATAAGACACTCTTACTATGTTTTGAAGGTTCAGATGTATGACTGTGAGTATACTGTCTACTATGCTTCTGTAAGTATATTTTTGTTATCTGGACTTGGATGGCCTTCACACATGCACAAATGAATGTATATACAAGGACCTTGTCAGGTAAACATATACATTGTTAGCATCTCAGTCTGTCATCTGAATTTATAAATAATTTCTGACTATGTCTGAAAAAGCACTTCTTCTGTAGCAAAGATGGAAAATCATAACTGTGGAAGAAAATGTTTTATCCGTTATGCATAGGTTTTCAATCTCACACTGTAAAAATCTATCTTTGCAGTGTATAAAGCCAGACAAATACGTGTCAGGTCATGAAATTCATGCCCCCATTGCATGTCTGCAAAGTTAAATCACAGTTACAGCAGCAGCACACACCCCTCAAATGAATGTCAAGTGCCAGATTAACTATCCAGTTTCCAAAATTGTTTTCCTCTCTGTTTGGCTCTGTTGCACTCCACTTAACATTGCACAAATGTGGTTGGCACAGTTGCACTCCACTTAACATTGCACAAATGTGGTTGGCATCATTGCTCAGGTTTGTGTACTACCAGTAAGTACAATAACAGGAATTGGTTGGAAATCATTATTTGCTATTGGACTGCTTTGAGATTAGATATGTCTGGTGTTAGACAGGGAATGTGTCCAATTTAGGGCACAGAGGTGGGGTGTTCAGGAGTCCAGAATATTTACTGGACTACTGGTAAAGTGCCACAGCCAAAGGCTTTTGCAAGGGGGGGCTATTCTGGTTCCCAGTACAAGTCTGAGGATTGAAATAGTCTGGCAAAGGCTGTATCCAGTGCAACTGGCATCCCACACACTGGAGAACAGCATAGGCACCACTTCAATGACCTAAAAAGGTGCAAGAGGGATACACTCAACCAGTGGTTGGATGAGATCCTAACTTAAAAACAATTCACAAATAAACACAAATTTTTTCAAACCAGAAAGGCAGAATGCAAGGGTCTATATTATTTAATCAAACACTTAAAAAAGCGAACAATGAATAATCGACCCCATGTAAGCAAAAGCTTACAATCTCGAAAGCTCAGAACAGCGATTTTTTTTCCAAGGGAAAAAAATCTCTGTTCCAAAAAAAAAAAAAAAAGAAACAAAAAATTGAAAGAATATGTAAAGTGGGGGGGTTTCACTCCTACTTAAATATACCAACTCCAAGATTGCACTACAGTGGCGAAAATAGCAAAGTAAAGGAAGCGGCCAAGTGAATTCTTTCTCTGGGAAAGAATTCACTTAAAAGCCACTTCGCTATTTTGCCTTTTCGTTGTTTAAAGTTCAACCAAGACGCATTTGATAGAATGTGTCTTCAGTCATCTAATAGGAACACGAATGCAAGACTCATAGACTCAAACTAGTAAAATCACTTTTTTAATCAAGAGATAAGTGCTTTCATCTCTACACTAAAAGACTTCATCAAATGAAAAAATAAAAAAAAAAAAACGGTTTAAATACCCTTTAAATTCATGTGATTTACATACAACCAGAAAATCTTTTTCAAAGTTTTACAGAGCCAGCATTTATGTAACATCACCATCCATGACTATAAAATGTACACAAATATATAAAATATGAATACCAAACAAATACAAAAAGAAAACAATAGAAAATAAATGTATCAAGTTAAGTAGCATAACTCAGTGTAAAGCATTAGGCTTCTAAATGCAATAAAAGTACAAATGAAACCCATTACCTGTCTTAACAGTGCTTTCAGTTTTAAAAGGCAGGAAATAGCTGAGCATTCATTCAACCCTGGCCAGCTTCCAACATTTTAGCGGAGCTGCCAGTATAACTCCCTCTTCTTTAAAACTAATGAACATGGTCCCCCTGTAACATTAGATGTCACCCTTTCTACTATCATTAATTTAAACTCATGTCCTGGATGTTCATCCATGTAGTTAAAAAGAGCATTTGTAGCTATTTTCTCCTAATATCATAAATATGCTCATAAATTCTATCTTTTAATTTACACCCCATTTTACCTATGTAAAATCCAGGACATGCTTGACATAACACTACATAGACATTTCCCGAAGTATCACAATTGAATTTGCCTTGTATTTTGGAACATTGGTTGTTGATCACAAACCTATCTCCAATGTTTATAAATTTGCACTAGCTGTAATGTCCACATTTACTCATCTTGGGATGTTCAACTGCACTGTTATAGTATGAGTATAGTAGAATGAGTTCTGAAATAGCAAGATCCCACAGTTGTGTAAGTATAATAATAAAGAGAATTTATAAGATGCAAGAAAGCTAAATATAGGCAAGACTTGTATGCATAATGATCTTCTTTCTTTTCACAGATAATTCTGAAACAGATGTGAATAGGCAGGCCCATGCTGAGTATCTAGAGAGCCTGAGGGAAGCAAGTGGTAGGTCTGCAGCACTGTCGCCTCCCTCACCCCAATCATGGTGTCCAACAATCTTTTGTCTCTCTCACTGCCCTTGTGTTTTGTTTGTCCTTTTTGTTTGCATGTGTTTCCTCACCTTCCCAAATTACCTGATCCAGATATACCATCATCTCTTACCCAGCATTCCTCTGTTAGTGTAGTGAAAAAAAAAAACGGGTACCTTTCCCACCAAAAACTACCATCTCATACATAGCTCTCTATTTCATACACATCTTCTTGACATACTTACTTTGATCCAATTGGCTATACATCATGATCGCATTGTTGTCACCCCTCTTTGTGGAGAAGATAGTCCAAATTCAGCTAATATTCTGTACATATCTTTATTTTACACTATTAAAGAAATGGATAGCTATGACTCTTTCCTACCTCCCTCCTGCACAGTCTTATATTGCTTTCTCTTAGCTCTTCTCCATCCTTGCCCCCTATTTCACCACTTTTCTCTCTACTCCATTTTAACACCTATAATCTGGTCAAAAATGGAATCACACACAACACACATAAGTAACAAAAATAAATAAATAATGGAGCCCTTTACTTTTGGGCCTCTGTGTTTGCACTGAGTTTGGCATTGTGTACCAATGCCAAACGATGGTGAACCGCTCTTCTGTGGTGCAGTTACCTTGGTGCAATGCTGCTTAAGCATGCTGCACTATGTCAACACACAGTACCACATGGTGAATGAGTATAAAGAATAATTTTTTTACATTATCACTACTTATTCAAAAAGTATTGCATACACCTGAATTTGAACCCTATATCATTTGGGATCCAAAGGAAATTGGTCAACATACTTACACCTGCTGCCACAGAGTTAGCTAAGCAGCACATGTGTTTTATAGCCTCAATACTGAGAACTCTCAGAATTTTAGCAACAAGGCTTGTGTTTGCACACTGCTTAACTACACACAAACAGGGAAAGCAGTGCAAATGTGTATAGTGCAAGCACAAACACTTTGCCTACAATTAAGTAAACCCACTGCTCAGTGGTGCACTATGCAAAGTGGACAACCGCATGCATTACTTTTGTTTAGTGTCCATTTAGTCTTCATGCCATGAAACTACATGTGGAAACACAAACAAAATGAAGGCACTATCTAAGAAAATGACACATATTTATAATACAGCCACGTGTTACCTCCCTTATGCACTGCAATTTTGGTCTCTCAGTACTTGTTCACAATATATTATCTATACTACATAAATAAATAACAGATGTCTTATATACCATGCAGATCTTTATAATAACAATACAAATTCAGATTTTCCAGTACTTGTGGTAATGTGGACACCTATGTGCATATAGCTTGCAACGCTGTCTCTTGAAATATAACTACATATTGGAAACACAACCACCAAAATACTACACATTGCACACTCATCAATCTAGTAATGTCCAGAAGTTTAATATCTTGATAGTTGGACATGACTAGCTATCCATTTCACGTTGGTCTCCCAACATCTGGACCCCAACATTCACTGCTCATGTCATCCACTATAACTTTTCCTGCAGCCTTGTAAAAGTCAAAATTATATTGTGGCACTTCTGTAAAATACAGAGTTCTCTAGTCTGTGTACTTAGATAGGTAGGGGTTGTGTTTTCACTGCAGTTAACTGGGAGGTTTGTGTGTGCCTATCTAGTCAGAAGAGCATAAGTGTGTATCCTGCAGTTACCACTCCAATCTCATGAATTGCTAATATTTGACACTTGCACATGCCTACACATTAATTTCATGCAGGCATCCCAACATCTTCTCTCCAACATCCATTGCTGATGTCGTCTACTATACGTTGTCCTGCAGCCTTTCAAAAGTCAGACTTGTGCCGTGGTGATTGCATAAAATACAGAGGTCTCTAGTCTGTGTATTTAGGTAGGCAGGGGTTCTGTTCTCATTGCAGTCAACTGGGAGGTTTGTGTGTGTGTCTATCTAGTCAGAAGAGCACAAGTGTGTATCCTGCAGTGACCACTCCAATCCCATGGAATGCCAATATTTTGACACTTGCACATGCCTACACATACTTTTCATGCTGGCCTCCCAGCATCTTCACTCCAACATCCACTGCTGATGTCATCCACTGTAAAGTGTCCTTTATCCTTGTAAAAGTCACACTTGTGCTGTTGGTGTTGTGTTTTCTAGTCTGTGTCCTTAGTTAGATAGGGTTTTTAATCTCACTGCAGTCAGCTGGTGTGTGTGTGTGTGTGTGTGTGTGTGTGTGTGTGTGTGTGTGTGTGTGTGTGTGTGTGTGTGAGTGCGTGTGTGTGTATGTGTTCACTTGCTTGAGACTAGAAAGAGCATTTTATACCAGGATGTGGGACACTGCTATTACCATCTTCTACTAACCAGACACTCCTGATGTCATCACCTATAAACTGTTGTCTGACACTCTCCAAGTCAGATCTTGTGCTGTGGTGCTTGCCTTAAATACAGAGATCTCTAGTTGGTGTACTTTGATAGGCAGGGGTTCTGTTCTCACTGCTGTCAACTTGTGTGTGCTTGTGCACTTGCTTGACATTAGAGAGAGCATTTTACACCAGCCTGTAGGACACTGCTATTACAATGTTCCTCTCACCAGACTCAGCTGATGTCATCAGCTATTGCTGATTTGTAGATGTGCAGTATTTCCATCAGGACAGGGTCTGAGACTAGCCTGTAGGTCAGGTACAAGTCAGCTCATCATATACAATACAGATTACAGTTACAGGGCTTTCAGTCTATCCACATACATCTTGGCATAGTTTGTAGGTCCTGTATTTTCTGGGTGAGAAACCCCTGTTGTCTCTCCAGCTGCTGCAAGTATCTGGTGAGGTACATGCAAAATGAAGCATTATACTCTATTAATGTTCTGATGAGGGTCGAGTACAGTGCTATTATAACATCCTCAGATCTGGATATGATGGCCTGATGTATGAGGTGCATGGCATAGCCTTTCCATACCACTGTGGAAACTTGGTGGTCAAAGTTCAGACTGTTGCCTATGTGTGTTCCCAGGTCATGCATCACTGGGTTTGGGCATGGGGAGATGTTGTCAGTGCTGGAATTAATGGGGAATTCCACTTTGCAGAAGGCAAAAATAATGACATATTTTTGGATTTAGTTGTAGATCATGTGGCTTTGGCAGCAGTCATTTGCTCATATTAGCCCCTCGTGTAATATGTTAACATCTCTGGTGGACAGAATGATTGCCTATATGCAATAATCATCAGTCTTGGTAGGCCAAAGGCTGTATACTTTAGCCTGAACTGTCAAGAAATAGATTCCAAACAGTAAAGGGCCTATCACAGATCATTGGGGTGTACCAGTAGTGACAGCTGTATTGGTAGAGGTTGTTTTACCAACTTTCACAGTATATGTTATGTCAGTGAGCCAACTGGTTAACCATCTAGAGATGTAGGGGTTAAGCTCCAGCTGGGAGAGTTTCTCAATGATACCTGGGAGGAGGATTTTTGTCCAAACTCTGGGTCAGGTCAAGATAGGCAGTATGCACTGTCTTACCTGCATCCAAGCCTATCATACAGAATCAATGGGCTGTGACAACATAAAAAATCGGCTATAGCATGACTCACAACATACTTCCACCTGACACAGTTGGATACACACTTCAACAGACCCTTCAGATGGAATATGTTCCCATAGAAGGGTGTACATCAACATGCATCCATCTGAGTGTGTGTGTGTGGGGGGGCACCTGATGCATGCATTTATAGACATATCCTGACTCTCCTCATCTGTGAGGAAGACCAACATGCAATCATGGACCATTTCTAAATGGACACTGGTAATATCCCAGCTGTGTGTAAAAGACATGTGTAAGCTGTTAATGCTACATCCATGTCTGCTACATCTGTTAGATGTCCTCAAAGAGATAATTGAGTGTGTGTATGATGACAACAATATCACCCTATGGAACTTGACCAGCCCAAGGCATTTGACACAAATCCATACTGAGGTATTCACTCAATACTGTCAGATGTGGCCATAAACACCTATATCACCAAGTGGGTAGACCACTCGGTTACATATGTGACATCTAAATATGTTGAAATGTGTGAAGTGACCAATATCTTGAGTCCAGTGATCAGGACTGTACATCAGGGCTGTGTGGCAAACCCTTTCCTGTCCATTATTTAAGTCACAGATGTCAAGAATGAACTGCACATCCTGTGTCCAAACAGCTGTCTTGGAGGCTACAGATTGTCAGCAATCATTGACTCCAACTATGATATTAGTATAATACAGACAGTACCAACACACACCAAAGATTGCTGCCACAGCCATGACAACACATGATATGAAACAAAAACATGGAGGGATTTGTTACATTATGAAAGCAAACATAAAACCCAATGATAATTTAGACATCATACCCCCTACAAGCAGACCAAGTGGTATATGACCTTTGTCCTGGGGTAGATTGTATGTGGAATGTCCACCAGCATGTGACCATAATGGCGACTACGCCTTTGTATGTAACACAACTACTGAATATGTGCAGGACATCCACATTAAGGGCCATACCATCTCCATAATTCATAGCCTTCATCACACCAACAACTGAGTACAATGCATCCTTCTTCATGTACCTCCCTGCACATCTTCCACTGATATCTAACTGAAGTGTGCCACCTTTGCAACAGTGAGGTCTCACGCATCTTATTGGCCATACCTAAGTATTCTTTTTGTTGCATAAACATTACTGTCTGATGGTGTGGAACCCCCATCAAGATGTTATACCAGATGCGTGTGATACCTGTTCCAGTGATGCACACAGTACATACATAGCTGTTTGACAACATTGGCATGGGTTATTTTCATGACAGTGTGGATTGTGCCATATATATATATATATATATATATATATATATATATATATATATATATATATATATATATATATGCCATGCACACCAGTCAGCTAGCCTGAATTGATCATAATGTCACATACAGGTATAGCCATGTCCCTCCTAACACCTCCAGCAGATTTTAAAGTGTCAGGACAGTGCGCTTGATTACCCTTATAGATTGCTGGCATGTCATAAAAGTCGTACAAGTGTGTTCGTGCAGAACTATCTATGATCACTCAGAATCACATATGTTATGTCAGAGACATGGGAATACTCTGATATTGTCTATGATTGTGTGTGCTTCTGCTTACTGTTGTTCATGAGCCTGCAACTGTTTCCCACTTGTTGGAGACCTCTGCTAACATTGCAGTCATATTCAGGCAAATCAGTTTGCACAGCTTCATAATATGCACCCAAATCCCAGTTGTATATAACATCACTGATAGATTTCCTCTCCATTGTTCATGTCAGGATGCTCATTTATTTATTTAAATAAATAAATAAATTTAAATAAATAAATAAATAGGATGCTTATATCCCAAAGACATCTTCTCCATTGTGTGACAGTCACATAATATACATTTTCACTGTGCAGTCCGTACTGTACCATATCAATATGTGATTATTGTTCCTGCTACAACTGTCTTCTATTTACATGCCCTCATCTGCTGTACATTACAATGTTTCACCTGTCTTCTTTTTCTGTGTTCATTCCTACAATTCATCTATGTGTCCATATTCAATACACACACTTTCCCCGACTGTTTTTAGATAACAGTCCATGTACCATTACAGATCATTTACACAACATTTGTTCAGAATGCTTGAAATGGTATTCCACAATACTCTACACTGTATACACTGTCCTGTAATTTGTTTGGACCATAGACATAACTATATTATTAATCTTAGTAATCATTGTGGAATTCCATCCAATCCCGTAGACCTAGTTTGCCCGTAGGTAAACAGGTCCATATGTCTGCTACTATACATGTTGCTTTACATGGTTTACTGGCCATGAAACCACGCTTGTTTACTTTTAAGTGCTGCGTGTGGCATGAATATATAATTAACACTGTTCCTCACTGCCACAAACATGTAAACTCTGTGTAGGCTTTGTGTAAAGCCTACATGGAGTTTATTGAATTGCAGTGAGTGTGTTTACTTATGAGAGTAAGATAAAACAAAAGAAGAACTGTGTTCTTAATTTGCTTTTTAAATATTTTTAGATGCCTGTAGTAGTTAATGAAAATTACTTTTAGTTTAAGTTCTGTTTGCAAGAAGCTACCCTGCCTATCAGTAAAGGTGTTTTGGATATGTGAAAAATTTTGCATCATTGCAGTGCTTACTGACTCCTAAATATCTAAATATGTGAAAGCCCTCTGTCTAGGTCCAAGACTTGCCACACCACATGAATACCTTTAGAGCAAGATAATCTCCTATTCTTGTAAAACTTTATTCTCTACAACTTCTGCTTTATCTATCATGTATTATTATAAATTAAAAAAATATATATCAGCTGACAATCTTCCTCACAATGAATCAAACTTTTCCTGGATATATACAATAGACTGTACATTATGATATGAAACTGCAGCAAAAATAGATCTGTCTAACCAAGACTAAGCTATTTACTCCTGAGAAAGGAATTGTGTGTAAACACTCATTTATTTATTTTCTTCAAGATATAACAAAATCAACATTTGTCCAAAAAAATGTTTGGTTGTGGTTCTCAGCTACTGTGTTGCATTACAGCAAGCACAACTACAGTTCATTATATTACAAGACAAAACAGTAACAGGTTACTTGCTATGACTAATCGGTTATTGAATAGTCTGCAAATGAAACAATCATAGCCTTTTTTCTTATTAAATATTGGTAGACCACAGGTACAGGTGAATGCTACTATCTTATCTGGTGTTTTTCTTTCTCCATCTTTCCCTCATTATGGGAAACATTGCATTTTTCCTACACTGTTCTACACCATGATGCAGAATTGCAAATAGGGTGTGTAACTATTTTGTACAGCTCAAGAATATGCTCTGTTTAGAGCTCTGTTTTAAGCATTACAAATGTTCTAATATTTTATTGAAAAATGTGCAGTGTCTTAATAGTTTCATGAAATAGTGTGTGCTAATCTAATAGCACGTTTGAAGTTTAAAAGGGGATGAACTGCTAGTTCGATAAATAATGCAGTGCTGATTACAAATGTTTATCTGGCTACATCAGATGACTTTAAAACAAAGTGTGACAGCTGTATGTATTTTTGCTTCTTTAGTATAAGATCATTTAATTGTTCCCTCAAAATAGTGAAGAAACTCTTTAAGGAGCAATCTTAATATAATGTGTTCAAAAGCTCACATAAACACACACACACACACACACACACACACACACACACACACACACACACACACACACACACACACACACACACACAAAACATATGAACAAAGTAAGCAAATAGTGAGGTCAATTATCTATACATAACATGCAATGCTAACAGCTGTATAGTCATTCCATGTTTAAAAAAAAATAAGGAATTTTAGTCTAACTAATATAATTAACTAAACTGCTGTTTTATACTAGAGAGAATGCAGATGTTGCATTTTCTACAGACTACAGTAAAGGACGTCTAATTATGAGAACAAGTTAGAAATAATGAATTGTGTGTGTGCATTAAGACATATGTTTGCATCATTGTCTCTGTTTTTCTTTAGATTGCTGATACTGCTTTCAAGCATATGAGCAATCTGGAGAAAATGGGTCAATTACTGTATTTTAAGGATAAGAAGTTTGAGTAAGGTATGCTAATGTGCATACATACCAAAAGTATTAACTGCATATTTCCTAAAACAGCTTTGTGTCTGCTTTATGACTTTATCACATGCAACACATTAATAGCTTTGAAGTTCTGCGTTGGTACTTAGCTTGCATAGCATATTGTGTGGGCTGATTTAAATACAGATGGAAGAAAGAAAAGAGCTGAATGCCAAGGAATGATAACATCACATCCTGTAGTAAGTAATGTATACCACATATGCTTTACTTTAGAAAAATGTGTTGAAATTTAACAACTTTAAAATACTTTAGTCACAAATGGTGTAATGTATACATAAATGGATTTATATCAGATTATCGAGTTTTCAGAAACTTGGACTTCATATGATCGAGACTATATGTTTGAATTTCCAAAAACTCAAAGCGTTTGTATGTAGATTGCAGTACAGTGGGCGTAAGGGAATTTACCCTTTCCCCCACTGTGGTGAGATTGCAGAATTGATATATATAGTTTTCAATGGGTACAGGGGGACTTGCCCCCTGGAAAAATAGATATTTTTGTTTTGTTCGAGTTTTTTGAAAAGTCAAACATGTGGTCTCTTCTCTATGAGGTCTGAATTTATGAAAACTCAATAATCTGCCATAAACCCACATAAGCACACATATATACATGTACTTCTACGACCTCTATGTATGCACATATGTGTTTGTAAAAAAAAATATTCTAGACAGAGTTTATTGCCCAGCACCAAAGAGAAATGTTACATTGAGGATTAACATTTTAATGCTTCAAATAACCTCATGGTTCCCTAAGTGTGAGATGGAACCAAATGAAAATCAAATGCTTTGCAAAAATATCACTTCTTTTTTAACATCATATTCCACTACCCTTGCAGTGGAACATGAGTCTAACCTTACTCGAGCAGGGTTGTGTGTCCTCTTCTAAATGAGTCATGTAACTCTGATGGGGTGAAAGTTATGGTTGTTGTAAAAATGAATATACTTTCTCCTCATTACTTCTTGTTTTGTGTTTCTTGTTGTAAAAATGACTTAAGTTTTGGATTCTAAACGTCATATCTCACTATGCTGATAAAGAATTCCTGACTTGAGAATCTGTACACATTTTTCACATAAATCTCCATTTTTAGATGAGGAACATTTCAAAATAGAAAGGTTGTCTTTTTTTGAGCTTATTTCTTATACAACCCCCTTCATTATGAGCTGGGTAGTATAGAACAAAATGCCTACTGACTTCTGACAAACCTTTAAACTGCAGTGCACTAAATAATTCCTCATTAGGTTGGGAAGTGTGATAAACAAGCATAAAGTTATTGCTTCTAACAATGTTCACTCATATCACAAACCTTGCATTGCAGCTACCTTCCATAAGTTTTCAGTACAAGATACATTGCAAAGATGTAACCTCACTGCAAGACCATCCCACAGTGATGTGTTATCTTAAAACAATCACAGAAAAAATCACCTGTGTTACATAAAATATCAGTGGAAGAATACACATATATCCATAATTTATGAACATAGGTAAGTGCAAACATTTAGAGTAATTATATCAACAGAGACAATATACAATTAAAATGAGTGAGGTACATATTATTTGAAGGGTCTATATTAGAACACTGAACATTCAAAAAGTCGCGTGTTTTAATATTGAACCCTAGCAATTGAAAAAAAAAACATTGAACATTTGGAACAGCAAATTTTTTCCTAGGGAAAAGATTTGCTGTTCCAAAACACATACATACAAACACAAGCACACCAAACAAACAGCATTCCACACACATACACCTAAACTCTAACACCTAACCCTACATTAAACTATAGAAACACCACTAACTATCCACTTACCTTAACCCAAACCCTAATCCTAAGGTCCGTCACTATTGCACAGTCATCTCACCCGCGCCCTAACCCTAACTCACATAACCCACCCTAACCCACATGTCCACACAATCGCACACTTACCTGAATCTGACCCATAACTTTCCACCAGAGCACTGAAAATACTGAAGCAACAGAAACGGACAACCGAATTCTTTCCCTAGGAAAGAATTTGGTTTCCTGTTACTTCGATATTTCAGCGTTCACTGAAAATGGGTCGATATTAGCACACCCAGCATTTCAAATGTTCAGTGTTCTAATATAGACCCTTATTTGAATAGTTGCACAAGACAGTTTAGATGACAGATGCATCTGTTTCCATCAATGAGCAGGTATGACATTTCTTGAAACTTTTCTGACAAATGTATTACTGTTTCTACATCAGACCATCAAAGAAATATTTTGTAAAAACTATATAAGTTCATAGGTGTGTGCTAGGCTAATGGCCCTGGAGCCTTTACAAGCCTAGCCTATAGGATTACCCTGGCAGCGTGCCACCTGATCTTACTTCCCAGTGCCTCTGCCCAGTAAAGCCACTGAAGTGATCCCTGGGGTGAATTTTCTATTTCACATCCACTCATAAAGATTTCTCTTGAAGAGGGCCAGTGAGGTCCTCTGCTTGACATGTATGGGAAGTTTATTCCATAGCATGGGCAGTCTCTGGGTTATGAACCTGCCCCTCCAGCATGTTTTGTTGATTGTGGTAATGAGGTTGAGGTCTCTGGAGCATGTGGTACGGAGGATATTGTTAGTAAACTTCCATATATATGGTTCTAAACCCATCATGCTGAATAACTATTTTTCTTACATCAAATATTTCAGACAGAATGGTGGAAATGGTATCCCTGATGCTTTCAAGCCATTTCTTTCAAGAGAGTCCATTCAGTAAACTTATTATATTTATCAGTTATCAACCTGATGTAGTCTTATGTCAGGTTGCAATACACTGTAGAACTATCACAGTTTATTGTAGCATTAGGTGCTAGCCTGAATTTTCTGTTTTAGATATTTATTTAACACCATTTTTAAGGTATACTACAAAACTTTTTGTCAAATGGAGCAACCATTTTAGAAGGAAGATAGTAATACAGAATAAAAGAAGAAGGCTACATATGAAGAATAAATCTGCAGGTGAATAATAATACAGTTGTTAGAACCGTGCTTAAAAGTTGTGATTTTTTTAAAAAAAAGATATGCTATTAGTGAGTATAAAACTTTTGCTAAATGTAATCCTATACCTCTCAACCTCTTAGCACATAAAATCAGGACAAAGGCATAAATAACGGGGGAACAAAAGCCCCAAAATCAGGACAATTTTAAATATTGATTTTTATAAACTTAAAATAATTGATAAAATAACAGGGTTTGTATTAGAGTAAATTTTCTGAAGGGTATGAAACCTGAAACTCAAATGTCTGTCATTATGTTCTGATTTCAATTCTCAATGATTTCCCTAAGAAACAACCATTTTATAAGGAACAGATCAAAAAATATGAGTAAAAGATCTGGACATTATGTAAAAAATCTGGACAGTTGAGAAATGCCTCATGGCAGAACAATTGACTAAGGTACTCTAGGCAAAGAGAAGAATATTTTGTGTTTATAGAAGGTATAATTCATTCTTAGCTAAGATGGCATATAGTATGGCTTGTCAGTCTTTACAAAAGTTCATTACAATGGGCAAACACTTAATATGAATTGAACTTGTCTGTAATGAAAAATACAAAAAGTTTTTTACCTATATAAATAAAGTGAAAGGTATAGGTCTGATTATTAATAATGCAAATTAAATTTATGATAGATCTGGATTAGCAAAGGTATTTAATAATTATTTTTTGATATTCTATCAGTGTAAAAGCATCTTCTAAACTGTTACTGTTGGACTAGATAACTATAATGTTATGTGTTTATGTATAATGGAAGAAATAGTCAGAACATCATTGCACAAAAATCAAGTCTGATAGCAGTCATGGTGTTGACTCTGTTGCCAGGTGCTTCATTGTTAAGTTAGAAACCTTTATTGTTCCAACATTAACATCACTGCGTATTAAATTTTTGTCTAAATCTGAGGTGTCCAATAGGTGTCCCGCAGGCCATAATCCAGCCTACCAATGGATTGCATCTGGCTCATGGCATGCCCAACCAAAAGCAGAATTGGCCTGAGTATAGTATTCAAATTAATCAAATCCAGTCAGTGCATGATAACTTTATCCTGTTACTTTAAATATAATTATAGAACTTCCTAGAAGCTTGCACGTCAGTACTTCTGCAAGCATGTTCAGGAACTTATGGTGTGCAATGCATTCAGGAGGTTTTCTCTTTCCAGTGTTGATATTATTTGGAGATTATGAAGTCATTCTAACTAGTAAGTATAACACATATGTGTCTGTGCTCCGGTGTGAGTATGTGTATCTATGTATGTTTATGTGTATGAGTGAGTGAGTGTGAGAGACTCCCACCTCTCAGCTGTCCCTGATTTTACCTCATATTTTTGGTCAGTTCAACATGAAATTTGTGGTCTACAGGAAAACTGTTGAGCATTTCAGTCACTAAATAATGACAAACATTTTAGTTTCAGACTTCATATTCTGCAGATAATGTATTCAGGTATAAAACAAGTTATTCTAACAATTTTCTAAGCATATAAGATTTCCAGTCTGTCTCTGCTTTGGGGAATTGTCTCTTCTATTGTTTTTGGTGTGTGTGTGTGTGTGTGTGTGTGTGTGTGTGTGTGTGTGTGTGTGTGTGTGTGTGTGTGTGTCATGTGACTCCTGGCCCTCAAATGTCCCTGATTTTCTCTAAATTTTTTTATTTATTCACTGTTATATTTGTGGTTTACTAGAAAATTGTTGAGAATTTCAGTCGCTAAATAATGACAGGCATTTTAGTTTCAGTCTTCATACAAGTCTTCCCTCTCTACCCCTGTCTCCTCCTCAACCTTCCCTCAGGAATTATCATCAAATATAACTCCCCCTACTATGACTAGGGAACAGGTCCTTAATGCTCTTTCTAAGACCAAGAACACTGCATCAATGGACAATATACCAGGATGCCTTCTAAATAGCATGAAACATGTCCTATCAGGGCCTCTGGAATTACTATTTAACTGTAGCCTCCAAACAGGCTTCATGCCTCATGAATGGAGAAAGGTAACAGTCATCCCTCTGTACAAAGGTGGGCCATCTACAGACCCTGGAAATTACAGATCTATAATTCCCACTAGTCTTATATGTAAAGCCATGGAAAGAATTATTATGGAGATGATCAATAGAGATATAGTAAACCTCCAGACGCTGGACCCAACCCAGTTTGGTTTCATCAAGGGCAGATCATGCTTACTCAACCTGGTGGACTTCTTTGAGAAGGTCCCCAAAGCAATGGATGAGGGCAAAATCATTCGCACTGCCTACTTTGACCTGGCCAAGGCATTTGACACAATACCCCACTCAGGCATTGTTGACAAACTCAGGAAGTTAGGTACAAACCAGTATGTCAGTCAATGGATAGCCAACTGTCTCACAGATAGGACCCAGGAAGTTAGAATTGGTGAGTCCACCTCTACAAAGAGAGCAATCACAAGTGGAGTCCCTCAAGGATCAGTTCATGGACTGCTCCTTTTTGGCATTTACTTCTGAGAAGTCAAGGCCAATGTCAGTGGTCTCTGGCTGACGAAATTTGCAGATGATTGCAAATTAGGAGCTGTCATTGAATCTCACACTGACACAAATGCTCTCTAGGAGGGACTAACACAGACAAACAGCTGATATGAGTGCCATGGACTAAAACTAAATGCCAAGAAATGCATAATGGTGTCCTTTGGGAAGTCATCCATCCCTGGTAACTATCATACTGACAACACACCCCTTATCATTGACCCAGTAAGTCAGGGACTTAGGGACACACACATAGATAGCAATCAAGCCTTTGACCATCATGTGTCTACAGTAGTGAGGAAATCATTTTATGTTGTCCAACTTATAAACAAAGATATGGCATCTAAGTCCAAAGAAGTCATTGTTCCACTGTATTCAGCATTCATCAGACCTATCATTGAGTACAGTGCTCCCTTTGGTATGTACCTAATCAGGCATATCCAACAACTGGAATGTCCACATAGGTTCCTTACTAAAAGAATACAGGGTATAAGTAAAATGTCCTATGCAGACTGCCTCAAGGCCCTATCCCTGTATTCTGTCTCCTACAGGCTTCTGAGGGGAGATCTATGCCTGGCACACAGGACATTGTTAGATCCCACTCTGATGGACCTCCTGCATATCCACAAAACAAACAGCACCAGAATTACCCATTCTAAAGACTTAAACGTTGCTTGTGATATAAATAGGACCTGTTGGAGAGATAAGTATGTATCCCACAGATGGCCCCATCTATGGAACAGGCTCCCCATCTATGTGAAGCAGAGTTCCTCCCTAACTCAATTCAAGTGCAACTTGGACAACTGGATGGGAAACTGGAAATTCATCCCTGGTTTGGCACCTATGTCTCTAATGGACACAGGTAACCTGTAAATGGTTCATCTCCCAGGCCCATGCTTGCACTTATCAAGGGTATCAGAACTTAGAGATTTGGGATGCATGGCTAGGCTTAAAAAGCCCTTGTAGTCATTAGGCTAGTAAACACCTATGAACCTATATCCTCCAGAAAAAATGTGTTCAAATGCAAAATATATTCTAGCATTTTAGTATGTAATAGCACCATTTTCAATCTGCCCTTAATTTAGATAACTTGTCCCTTATATATTTTTTTTTGCTTTGTTCCTTTTTGCATTCAGAAGTTGACAACTGTGAATGGAGTACCTCTCAGATGTCCCTGATTCTACCAGGTTTACCTGATTTTGCTTCACAGTTTTGGATTGTGAAGTATACATTTTTTTTAGTTTTTTGGTGACTCTTTCAGAAAATGAATGTTAACGCAAAACCTTTTACTCTATCATCTTTCTATGTAAAAACGTTATAATTGCTGCCATTTTCTCATTATTCTGGCTTTGCAATACTAATATGATTTTTGTGAAACAGCTTAGAAAACTTTAATGTGTGGTTACTGTTTGTACAAAACATGCATGGGTCTCTAATCATAACCAGGAAGTTCTGTTTGAGACATGCATGCCAAGAAAACAGAATTTCATGGTTATGATAAGAAAGACTCACTTATAATTCTTTGTACTGTATGCTCCAATATACTTTAAAAGTTAGAAAAAAAGTGTAGTGACCAGTACCATAGCTAAAGTTCAGAGGAGCTACTGCCCCAGGTACAAAGTGTTGAGAGAGTGATCAGCTGATCATGATCTCTCTTTAATCGATATTGCATTTGCAGTTAGACCTGAGCAGTGTAGCTCTCTATGTGTGGTCTGGACCATAGCAACTACTTGCTACATTATAGCAAGCAATTTGCTATAGTTTTTGTAAACTAAAACCTGAGTGCTGTAGTGCTCTGTGCAGGCAGGGTATAAACTGTAGCAATTGATTGCTACATTTGTAACAAGCAGTTTGTTAAATTTAAAAAGAAGACTTTTTTAAAAGTAAAACAAGAGCACCATAACATTCTGTGCAGACAGTGTATAAACTGTAGCAAGTATTTGCTGCAGTTTAAAAAGATGATTTTTTAAGGTAAAACATGAGCACCACACCACTCTTTGCAGGCAGGATATAAACTGTAGCAACTGTTTGGTACACTTTAAAAAGAAGACTTTTCTTAATTAAAATATTTTGAAAGATGGGGCAGGGCACAGAAATGAGACCCGAAAAGTTGGGGCAGGAGGGAGGTGGGACATGTTGTGTATGTGGCCACCTGGTTGGTGTGCTGCTAGAAGGAAGGGACATTTTTTTTTTACTTTAATGGAAGAGAAAGGGGAGTGGTGACATAATAAGCCAGTCTTTGTGAACAGCTAATTACAGCAAAGTGCTTTTTTTCTCTTCATTTGGAGAGTTGACAGGGGTGGGTGCTGGTTCATTGTAATGTTTCACAGGTGCTGGTTGAACCAGTTATGCTTCTGGTTATAAGAGTAACTGCTTTGCAGCCTAGACAGCCATAACACACTAACTGCAGCCACATAGTAAGCCACCAACAAAGACAAGCCTAAGTATAAGCTCTTAAGTACTTATAAAGAGCATCATCATCTCAGTAAGCACTTCATTCAGACATAAAAAATATGCTTGTTTAATGGCTTTCCACTGCTCTTCAGCTGTGACCTCTAAGCATTATTAAGCAAAGGACTAATGTTTAACAGTGCTGAGGGGTGCATAGCAATTATTGGTGAAGTGGCACAATGACTTTCATTGGAATATGAAAGCACTAGGCTTTGGTTAAATTCTTGGTTGATGCTTCTTCTATGTGGAGTCTGCATTTCTTCCTTGTCTCTTTATGGATTGATCCAAATACATGCCATAGGTGAAATGGTGTTACTCCAGTTTGCATGTATGTAAGTGTGTCTGTGTGTGTGTGTGTGTGTGTGTGTGTGTGTGTGTGTGTGTGTGTGTGTGTGTGTGTGTGTGTGTGTGTGTGTGTATTAATGCCTCTTGTGATAGATCTGACTTGCAATGGTATATGCATATGTTTGTGAAAAATCAGTGCATGTTGTGATAGGCCTGGCTTGTCAGGACAATGTCTGTCTATATGTATGAATGTGTGCAAAATAATATCCCAACTTTTCTTTGCAAAATTTACAATATTGCAGGAATCAAACATACGTTTTCTGAGTAGCAGTTAAAAAGACATAACCAAGTCTTCATATTTCAAAAATAAGACAAAAAATGCATCACAGAATACCTAGCCTTCAGAGCATCTGGGGAGCCTGTCTTACCCCGACTCCCCAAGTTAAGTGGATTTTGATGCAGGCTTTATAGTGAGTTCTGTCCTGAACTGTACCTAGTCTAAAACTGCCCTGTTTAAACATGTGCACAGTAGGTCACTCTAGCTAGTTAGTGTGGGGTTTGGAGATGATCTGATCATTATTTGTCTAGCTCTCCTCACAGTCATACATCTGTAGTGTATACAGAAGGGCATTGTAATTTGTGTGAGGACTTGGGATAGTGTGATCATTTATTTATTTATTTATCTATCTATTTATTTATTTGAAGTTTGTTTGCCAGGATGGTTGATTGGGCCAAAAAGAGCCCATTTTCAATGGAGTCCTGGGGAGAAAAGCTCCATAAAGACAACATAACATAATAAAAACAAGTTATAGTAAGATAATAAAAATAAATACAGGTAAAAACATGGTATTTGAAGGTACAATTTAGTAAAATGCTTAACCAAAATTAACAAATACGCAAATTCCTACCACTACATAAAACAGAACATAAAAAAGTCAATATTTACAATTATATTTGTACATTCTGAGGAAATATAACAGCAGAGGCAAGAGATAAATAGGTTAAAGGATCTAAGGGAGAGATGAGCAGAGTAGGAAAATTTTGGAGAAGAAGAGAGTAAAGAAGGAGGTGGGGAGGTAGTTTGGAGTGAGGTGAAAAAGGAGAGAGGGGTGTAGGGTGAGAAATAAGGTGAGTTACTGAGGGAGTTCATGTAGGATGGGAGCAGGAACATTCCCAGAGGGATGTTAAGTGTGAGTGAAGCAAGGTTTTAAAGGTAGAGAGGCTGCCAGTGGCACAGATAAGAGGTGGCAGGGAGTTCCAGAGACGTGCTAAGGAGAAGGACAGTAGATGTTTACATGGTGGGTGGGCAGGTTTGTGCAATTCAATCGGATTTTGGGTATTAGTCCTTAGGATACTATTGAGTAGGTGCATTTTAAAGGTGAATGCAAGGGAGGGGCAAAGAGAGGGGATGAAGATGAGTTTATGAGCATGGATGAGTTGAATGTAAGTAAGATAATTGGGCAGCTCAAGCCAATTAAGTTTATGAAGGGCAATACAGTGATGGGTGGAGGATGTATAGCCTGGGGCAAACTTGGAAATTTTGTTGTAGCAGGAAGAGAGTTTTGTCTTGGGAGAAGATTGTAGCTTAGTAAGGAGTGGAGGACCATATAGGAGAGAGGGGATGAGATATGTGGTAGAGAGAACAAACTTGGTGGAGGGAGTCGGGTAACAATTGTGGCAGTAGAGCATACCTAGTTTCTGGTGTGTTTTTTTTTATATTTGTTTGTAGATGGGTATTAAACGTAAGTTGATTATCAATGAGGACACCTAGAAGTTTTGCATTGGATACTATTTTAGATGTATATTATTCTGACTGGTGACTGAGAATGAGTTTTTGTCTATGGTGGTGGTTTTTGAAAGGGTAAATATCATAAATTTGTTTTTTGATGTATCGAGTACTAGGTGGTTATCTAACATCCATTGTTCAGTGGAAGAGAATGCATCTTGGGTTAGTTTTATAACAGAAGTGGAGATGGCAGAACAGCTAATTGTTGAATTGTTGGCATATTGGATAAGTTTTGCATTAGGGATGGAGTGGTGGAAGTCATTTATGAAAATATTGAACAGTAGGGGGCCTAGAATGGAACCCTCAAACCAAAAGACAGCTGGTTCACCCAGGCTAACACTGTGCTGAAAAGCAAATAAACTGTCTGTGCAATCCAGTAATAAAAGTTCTGTTAAAATCCAGAATTTAATGAAAAGAAGGAAATAAAATAAGAACAAAAATAATAAAAATTAAGTCCCTTGTCCAACGATAAGCGCTTTCGAATAGTTCTTCTTCAGATCATATAATCAAATGGGACATTCATCTGTATATATAAGCCAGTCAAAATTATTCACCCAATGAGAATATCAGCACCAAGGTTCCAGCCAATCCATGTTTGGATTTCTCCATCTGATTTCCATAAACCGGGTTAACAATCCCATTTTCTAAATGGATGCCTCACACAGCTTGCTAATGTTCAGTACTAATGAAATATGCAAAGTAGGTGATGTTAGTAACCAATAGCACTTCCAAAAGAAGTAACAGATGAAGCAGCTAGCTTTCATGCATACTTAGAAGCATGCCTCACATTAATGTATTGGAGTCAGAATATGCAAAATAGGTGAACTAAACAGCCAATAGTGGCTTCCAAAAAACAGCAAAAGACAAATCTGCTAACCTTCATATATTCTTATTGAAAAACTTGCCAAATAATCCTAAAAGCAGTTCTTTACATATTTCTAATATTCAATAAAGGAAAAATGGCACAAACAATAAATGGATGATCTAAGTAGCCAATGGTGGCTTCCAAGGAGCGGCAAAAACAAATCTGCTGACTTTCATAAATTCCTATTATGAAACTTCTTTTCTTTAATCTAATTAACCCCCAAAAAGTTTTTCACATATCTCTGATGTCCAGTGATGGGGATGACAAAAAAAATTATATATATATATATATATATATATATATATATATATATATATATATATATATATATATATATATATATATATATATATATATATATATATATATATATATATATATATATATATATATATATAGTAGTATGCATCGCTATCAATAAAAAATAGGCGATGTCATTACTAAAATTTCATTTCTCAAAACAGGAATATAGCAGGACAATTACTAAGTGACAATAAATGTCAAGGTTCCATGTCTTGCATGGCCACATTTGTACTGCAATAAATTCACATGATGACTGCCTATAAATTTTTTCCTGAAAAGAGTATAGGTATATTATTTCACTCTAGCAATGTATGCAAATTTCAGACTTCATTTCATCCATCCAAAGTCAGTATATATAAGTTTCTGGGCCTATTTATAAGCATCATTTACCATCCCAATTGTATTTGTATTTATTTTTTGTCTTGGGTTAGAAATGGTAAACATTTTTATTAACTTTTTTAGATGCTTAAGACTATCATTTGGGCAAAATGGTTTAATTAGTCAATGTTGCTTTAAGTGTTTAATGCTGCATGACATCATGTACTTGGGCTGGCCCAGCCCACTGACTCAGCAGGTTTGTGTTAGGTTTTTAAACTGGGAAGTGAATAGTTTTTACTTGTTTGAAGAAGCTGAAGTATTTTGTTCAGTGAAAGCGCTTACGTACAATAAACAGTTGGATATTCCATTGTCTGCCCATTTTCTTTTGAAATGTATATGTCATGCATTAGGCCTATTATGGAATAAAATTCCTTATTTTGAATTTTCATAATAAAAACGATCTTGTTGCATTCAACATAGATTCACTCAAACAATAAAGGAATGCAATGAATTGTGATGTAAAAAAAGATTAGAATATGGGACTATACTCACTGTGAGCTATAGATGGATTTGAGGTGGACTATGCTTAGCATTTAAGATTTTCCAAGGTAATGAACTAAGGATAATTTAGAATGTAGACTGATTACACACCATAGTTAACTCAAGGGAAGGACAAGAAACATTTAAGTTTGATAAATATAAAACCAAGATAAGAAGCAAGTTTATCACTTAGTCATTGGTGAGACTGTGGAATAGGCTGCCTCTGAAAATTAGATTGAAAGCCTTTATGGAAATTTCAAGCATTTATTAGGGCTCCCTTTTGAAATGTCTGCACTCAAAATTACGAGTGCTGAAAAGCAAGCACCCCCAATTTACATATTCCAGCTCTGAGATTGTCATACATTGGACAAAGGGGAATAGTCTGAGAAATGGCATCTCGGACTTAATATATGCAAGTCTGATCTTTCAGCCATTCCAAGTCCATGTTTCGGGAGTTGCTTTAGCTGGTTATGACATTTCAAATGGTTACTATTTATCAAATATGTGGACAGGGCCATTAGTTTATTCAATCAATTTGGATGGTTGATGCTTTGATTGGCCCTCTGACCTATAGACAGTTCATTTAAACTTGAAGCTATGAAATCAGAATTGTACTCATACTTTAAATGGCGAAAAAGAAGAAGAATTAGATTTCAGACTGGGGCTGCAGTATCCTGGAAAACCTCTACAGCATATTTTTCATAAATAATGGATTTCATAGTTAGCTATGAAAGCAGGCATATCTGTTGTATTCACAGTTAACAGTTTCTAACAAGAGAAATGATTAGAGATAAACATTTCATGCTGATTCCACTGTTTGGGCATGGCAATCTATTATATCTTAATAAAATAATTATGAAATAAAATGAGACACTGGTAATATGGTCATGAGGGTCATGACTAGAGACCTAGTTTAGTGAAATTATTGCAAGAAATATGATGTACAGATTAAAAAAAAACTGTTGGGACAAATGAAAAGAAATGATAATATAACAAGGCTGAATTGCTAAAGAGAGTTATTTTAAACATCAGTGATTGACTTTCCAGGACAGGATATTATAGATAAAAGAACTGTGTTTGATAGAGGTGGTCTGAAGTCCCCAGAACTGCCCCTTGTACTACTAATGGACAGTGGTAGCTCTGAAATGCTTTATCCCATGCATGTGTCCCCTCAAATTATCCATTCTGTGATCCTAGCTTTTCTCATTAGGGGTAATATATAATCATGGGATGAGTAACGCCAGTCTGTCAAATGGGATAAGTTATTTTGAGCACAAAAAAGAGACATTGTCTAGGCTTAAAATGGCCCACAAAGGCAGCTAGCCTAGTACTTACCTATGAAACTATGAACATATATGTGACAGGAAGTCAAAAATAAAGACCTACTCAGAAAATGCATACTTGTGGTACCTTTCACTCCAATTGTTCTGTACTTTAAATGTTATATATGTCTATAGTATGCAAAGTTATGGCAAATGTGTAATGGTATAGTACTAGCATCCTGCAGAATGCATATTTCTGATTTACTCTTACATCTTTTGAGATGTCGCTCTCGATCTCTCTCAATGACAGTGGTGTGTAGACATTCATTTATATTCCACATTAACCCACATAAGAGTGGCTGCTATCAAGTGGGTTCTTGATATGGTCAATTTTATCTGCTGTAGCACAATTAATTAATAAAGTGCAACACTTATGGTCAAGGCAGCGAGCATGCCAATCATTTGTTTGACTTGCTTTTCTCTGCCTGACAACTGATGATCTCTATTGCATTTGATTTTGAATAGAAGTTATTCATTTAAGGTTTGGTTACTTCTATTTTTTATCTTTTTCTTATACTGCATTTTGTTTTAAGTTTTTTGTTCTTTTTGAGTTTTAAGAGGTTTTGGCTAGGATCAGTTAGAAAAAAATTCCTTTGTAGACAGTAAATAACATTCAGCTAATTAGTGGGTGGAGCTGACATATAGCATTCCTCATTTAACTAGAAATATTAAGATATATCTTTATTTAGCTGTAGTGCTTGTTTGACTTGTTATTTTCTGTCTGACTATTGCTGATCTCTGCCTGCATTTGATTTTTCCCACCCACTCTACTGCTGTTGTACTCTTAAGCTTGAAAGCTTTTGAGTTGCCCGTCCCTACCATAAATCACATTTTTGGATACTTCTTCCAGTCCCATCTCATTAGTTCATTTTACTGAGTACTGAGAGATCAGCTGGGAAGCCCCACCCCCTTAGTCTTAAACTTGAATTATCTTCTTCTTCCTCCCTTCCTACTTACTTAAAATGTACTGTATACAGCTGATTTCACTGTGTCTGTGCTTCTTTCTACTTTATTACTTTATTTAGCTTTTTGCTGCAAATTTCTTAAAGTGTTCAGTTGCATTTAATCTACTGCATTTATTAGTACTAGTTAGTAGCCTGACTAAATTGTAACTATTATTCTAAGCCTCTTAGATTTGATTAAAGCAATTAGGCTTCAAACTAGTTATTTTATATAAAGAAGGTTTGTGGTTTACACTCTTGTGGCAGGACAGGTAGCTTACACCCTTCTAAGTTGGGAATTGCTGGCTGAGGGCTTATTGCGTGTGTTATTCTAAGAATGTCTTAGTTCTGGTTTAAGCACTTGAGCTCCAAACCAGTTATTTTACATTAAAAAGGTTTGTGGTTTACACTTTTGTGGGAGGAGAGGGTAGCCTCCACACTTCTGAGGTGGGAATTGCTGGTGAAGGCTTATTGTGCCTGTTATTCTAAGTGTCTTTGTTCTGATTTAAGTACTTGAGCTCCAAACCTGTTATTTTGCATTAGGAAGCTTTGTGGTCTACATTTCTGTGGCAGGAGAGGATAGACTACACCCTTCTGAGCTGGGAATTGATGGTTGAAGGTTTATCATATAATTTATTCTAAAGGTGTCTTAATTCTGATTTAAGCACTTGGGCTCCAAACCAGTTAGTTTACATTAAAAAGATTTGTGGTATACACTCTTGTTGGAAAAGCAGGTAGCCTCTACTCTTCTGAGTTGAGATTTGCTGATGAAGGCTTACTGAGCCAGTTAATATAAGTGTTTTTGTTCTGGTCTGTGGTCTGCACTCTTGGAGTATTACTGTCTAGATAGATTTTTTTAACTACTAGAGCATCTAGTTTGCTCATAGCTGAGCATTGCTCATCAAGTTGCTTATCTTATTGACGTACTCAATATTTAAATTTCCTCTCACTCCTCCCTAATAGATCAATAGCCATTAATATGCACTTCCTAACTCACATGTGACCAGTCTGGTTGAGATGGGTATTCTGAGGCATTGTACCAGTTGCATCATGTATACAGACAACCCACTTATTCTTAATAAAACAGTTAGTGTATGCAAGAGGTGCAAATACACTCTAACGCTGGAGGCAAAACTCTCTCATACAACCAAAACTAATCCTAAAGAGGTTGTCAGTGACACTTGCACCATGCCTACAGCACAGGGAAAAGGCCCTACACATAAAACTACTTATGCTGAGGCACTTACAGGTAACCTTTCTAAAACACTAAGACCTCCTGTATAGTACAATCAAAGAAAGGGTCCTCGGCCATCATGTAAACACTCCGTTAAAACACCACCCACAGCTACACATAGTAACACTATATCTAATTCCTCCACTGGTAAGCCCTTAAGGCAAAACAGCACACAGCTAAATTTCCTAGTCATTGGTGATTCTATAGTGAGCCACATAGATGTCCTCCTTGCCAGACTAATGAGAGAGCCACTGTTAGCTGGGTTTACAGGGCTTGGATCCATCAAGTCACACAGGCACTCAGGTTACTGAACCATAGGTACCAGTATGACTCTGTCATAGTCCATGTGGGTGTTTCCTTGACTATCTGAAGTGAGACATGATCGAGCTCACTGATTATATGTCTCAGGCAGGTATGAGCCTAAAATTGAGCAGCATATTCAAGGATGATGCCACATTGCCAAATATAAAATGATTACTTTTAACAATTGGTTTAGCTTCTGTTATCAATCCAGGGCAGTGCAATATGTGACGGACTGGGAGGACATGGTTGATAGGCCACACTGCTTTGCCAAGGATGGTCTCCACTTATCTATGCTAGGTTTTCAGACATTGGCAAAGACCTTTTCCTCCCTCATAGTGCCTTTGTTAGGCAATGTCAAACTGATAAACCTACCAACTTAACTGAACCTATGAAGGAATATCTGAAGGTGGTACTGCTCAATGCTATAAGTCTTAACAAGAAAGTCCACTCCCTGCAAGCCTTCTTCTCCATGGAGAGTGTAGATATCTGTGTACTAACACAGACAATGTTTAAAGTCACTGAAAGTACCCCAGCAATGCAAGGTTATAATGCCATTTACACCTTTCGACTAGTTACTGCATAGGAGGGAACTAAAGGTGGAGGAGTTTCAGTCTATATTAAGAGTAATCTCACATCCAGACTAGTTAAAGTGTATGACCCATTGGAATGCATACATGTGTAACTCACCATAAACAAGGTACTCTATCATATCCTTGCAACATATAGGCCCCCTCCATATCCCAAAAATCCCATACTATAGGTTCATAGATTAGTACTAGGCTAACTGCCCTAGTGAGCCTTTTTAAGCCTAGCCAATTGTGAGAATCAAACTCTGCACCTTGTGTATGTAAGGTAAACATCTTAACCATTACGCCAACCTCCCACTTACTTATTTCAAAGTAATAGAGTCCCCCACCATTCAACTAATTATAATATCCATGAGGGAATCACAACTACCCCTCTAAAGATTGGGAATACTACACCACTTCTTTTTTTTTCTCAAATATATTTTTTTATTTTCAATTAAAATAACATTTACATAATATTTTTAAATATCATTTTAAACAACTATATACAATATTTACAATAGCCTGACTTTCAATTATATACACTGTATGTTATTAAATATAGAATTAACAGACCACTTATCAGAGATACAATACTGATTATTGCAGAGTGTCCAACAAAGAATTTACCAATGGCCTGGGATAGATTCGTAGTTCTTTGATTTTTATTTCCATCAATGCAGTTGTCTTCAGTAAAGTGTAGAATTCTTTCAAGGTCAGAGGTGTATTTGAATTCCACCTTCTGGTTACGCATTTCCTAGATATAGCAAGTATTGTCCATAACAAATACATATTTGTCTTATTCAGGTAGGGACCTTCATTTACATTTTGTATTATCAATACTTTAGTTAAGGTAAAGGATTCATTAAATAAAGCTTGTAAAAATTATTGATTCCATTCCAATATGATTTAATTTTATTACATTCATAAAAAAAATGAATCCAGTCTGCTTTATTTGACTTTTCACACCTCCAGCAAAAAGCATTTGTAGTATTACTGATCTTTTTAATTCTATCTGGTGTTAAAAATGCTCTATGTAAATATTTCCAGTTAAATATTTTCCAGTACTGTGTGTTAGAGGTGTAATTAACTGATAGTAAGATGTTAATTTTAATTTCTTCTGCAATGACTGACCTTTTGTTAAGAACTGCCAGTATGATGGTTTGGGAATTGTTTTTATATGTTATTAACTCTTTATATAGATTTGAAATGGAATTTTTCTTTTCACAACTATTATATATAAATTCATACAGAAAAGTTATTAGATTTGGAATATCTTTAAATGAGGAATTATTAATTAATCTGCATAAATCTTGAGTGTACATTATAATGCTTTGTAATGTTAACCAGTCCTGTGTTGGAATATTGTAAGCAGTTTTTATCATATGTATATCTAAAACATTTAATTTATTTACACATTGAAACCAGCATAAGAATCCATTTTGTTCCCAGGAGGTTATTGTTTCCCTATATATTTTGTGAGGAAAGTTCTTAGTGATGGTAAATGAGGTTAAAAGATCAAACCAAAGTTTTAGATCTATGTTAGCAATTGCTAAGTTTCCTAAAGGAATTGATGTAATGATTAATCAGTGTTGTTTTAGAAGGTTTTGTTATATTATATTGTATACTTATGCATAGTATGTACCAAGGCTTGTTTGATTTGTCTACTGTTAACATTTTTTAACAGATTAAATTCATTTGTTAATATAGCCGTTGTTAATTCTTTCCAGTTGGCAAAATAATTTGGGTTTATCCAGTCTATTGTAGTTTTAAGCACAGATACTTTTATATAAGTTTATATTTCTGGGAAGTTCAATCCTCCTTGTTTCCAGGGTCTAATGTGATGAGATAGAGCTACTCTATTCTTTTTGGGATACCATAAACATTTTATTAAACATGAGTTTATTTCTTTAAGAATGCATCTTTCAGGAATTAACTGTATTGCTAATGCTACATATAGTATTTTTGGCAATAAGACCATTTTTATTAATTGAAATCTGTCTTCAAAAGTTAATATAATGTTGTTCCACTTTTCTATATATATTTTTATTGTTTCAATAATGTTTTTATAATTTATTAATATTGTTTCATTTATATGTTTGCATAACACTATTCCTAAATAATTTAGCTTAAGTTTTTGTTTTCCTATGATGGATTTATCTGTAACTTGTAGTTATTTTTCTTATTTAAAAATAGAAATTTGGATTTTGATCTATTAAAGTGTAGACCTGAAATCTTATAAAATTTCTCCATTACTTCTTCTAGCTCTCCTAATGACTCTCTGGAGTTTGATAGGGTTAATAAAATATCATCAGCAAAAAGCTGTACTGGTCATAGACTTTTATTCCTTTTATTCTTAGATTATTGTGTATTATTTCTGCAAGTATTTCTATAGTCAAAGGAAATAAAATAGGAGAAAGGGGGCATCTTGTTTAGTACCTCTTGTTATATGGATAGATTCTGAGGTGAAAGGACCTAATTTAATGTAGGCTAAGTTATTAATATATATATATATGTTTTTAGTAATAAGATGAAGGGAGGAGGAAATTTAAATAATGCTAAAGTTTTAACTAGATATTCCCAGTTGAGGGAATCAAAGGCTTCTTCTATGTCTAATTCGATTACACATGTTTCTCTAGGTTCTTTATTCACATACTCTATAAGAGTAAGTATCCTTTTAATATTATCATGTGTGGGCCTGTTATATACAAATCCAGTTTGATCATTGTCTTTGAAAGTGGGATTTGCATTCTATTAGCTAGTATTGACATGAATATTTTGTAATCATTATTCAGTAATGATATAGGTCTGTATGAGGTGCAAAGGTCTGATGGTTTATTATCTTTTAGAATTGGTATTATGAGAGAATATTTCCATGAGAGTGGTATTTTTGCTTCTGACTGGACTTCTAGCAAAGTTTTATGAAAAAGGGAGATCACTGCTGAAGGAAATAGTTTGTAAATTTCCGTAATTATACCATCTATACCTGGAGCTTTGTTAGATTTACTTTCTTTTATCTGGTCAAAAATTTCTTTGTAGGATATAGGTTTTTGTAGGTCTAGTTTTAAGTTTTTGGGAATTTTTTTTTATGTTGATAAGGTTTGTATCTAAGTTTATTTGGTTGGTATCTAAATCTTCTTTTTTGAAGTGTTCCATGTAATGGAACCAAAACGCATCAAGGATGTCTCCTATATCTGATATTTTTTTCCCTTTCTTTTCATGATATATGCTACTAATGTCATTTGCTTTAGATTGTATTTTAATTCTTGTAGATATGTTATGTAGATATCTTGGGGAGGTGGCTAATGAGTTTATTTTAAATTTTTTCAAGACTAAACAAGTTTTGTGTGTTAGAAAAACAAAAACTGCGAGTACATCAATAAGTGCTGTCACACTATACCGGAAAACAATCACTGCTGGTAAACGAAGCTCTTCTCAAAAACTTTTAAGTTTATTAAATCCACAAGCAGTTAAAAACTTCAGACCAAACAAATGAGTTAAGCGCTTTCACCCAGTACCTGGGCTTCTTCAGAACTAAATTCATGAATCAGTGTAACATATTATATGCCTTTTTTGGCGCCAAACTGAAATTTTTTAAAAGTTTTAAAGAGACACTATCTTAAAATAATGTAACATAACATGTTACGAAAAATCTTTTCAGTTGCTGTCATGTCATTCACAGTTAATAAATACTACAAGTCTAAAAATTAATTACTCATTCCAACACTATTATTAAACATAATAAAAATGTGTTTACGTAATAAAACCAAAACCATCCATAAAAATATTGTAATGCTACAAATTCGATAGCCTAAAATAGTATAATATAGGCATTTGCTAATTTGGTGTAAACACATACAAAACTGTGAATAATATCATAATAATAGATGATAGTATGTAAATGAAAAATATAAAATATAAAATATAAAATATTAATATATCTTGTATAATACTAGGCTGTACTTGATCAAATATAATGCTATAAAATTAAATATTTATAAATATATAAATAACTATTATTAGTAATAAAATTATTTAATCATGTGATAAAAGCAGTTTTATTGATATAACATCATTGAGGCCTGGGGGGTGGTGGCATCTAAATAAATTTGCCACCAAACTTCTTTATAGCTTAACAAACTTTTAAAATCCCCCCTCTAGGATCAATTTTCAACACCTCTGGTATGGTGAATTTGAAATAATGGTCCTCTCCTTCACTATCCACATGCCTATACAAGGCATTTTTCCTGTCCTTGGTTTTTATGCAATAAATATGGTCATAAATTCTTTTCCTGAGGTTTCTCTCAGTTTTTCCAATATAAAAGCTAGAACATTTTTGACATTTGCTCAAATAAACCACCATCTTACTACTACAATTCCCTAGCTTACTTTTTACACAACTTTTTAAACCATTGTCTAAGTGTATTATAGTCTCACAGACATGTATTTGCATTGATTGCAAGAACCACATTTTGTACTTCTAACGGGAGCCAACTTATTATCTGCAACCCTTCTATGCTTTCTTTCCACTAATTCTTTGATGTTTGTCCCCATTTTAAAAATAAAATTGGGTTTAATTCCCACTAGTTTGGATATATGAATATCATTAGATATTATATACCAAAAATCGTATATTATTTTTTTAACATAACTAGCTGCCATGTTAAACTGTAATACACACGATTTGTTAAAATAATTTGTACTTCTAACTTGTGCATTTTCATTAACATTTGATATAAAAATCTCTTGTGTTGTATGTTTGTGTTTGCTGCCTAACAAAGGTTTGTATCTAATACTACGCATTTTCATGATATACTGAATAGTGAGATCCATCATGTTAACGGGGTACCCTCTTTGGCTAAATAATTTTTTAATAAAGTCCAATTCTAACTTCAACTGAACATCATTAGAAGTCATTTGTGCAGCTCGAACACATTGACCCTTGAACACATTATTCTTTAACTTCACAGGATGACAACTAGTATAATGCAAATAATTTTGATTATAGTAGGAGATATGATAAATCTCAAAATTCTAATAAATGATATACTTACAAGGGGTATTTTCAGAAGGTAGGGAAACAATACACACAACCATACAAAAATGGGAATCAGAAATATATGTGAAACTGATGGTATTAGACACTGAGGGTGAGTACACCCCAAGTACTAGTTCAAGCAATAATACAAATGAGATAGTAATTAATGGGAAAGTACACACATACAAAAATTTTAACATTTTCAACTATACTAACTTTAACATAGAAAGGGTGCACTTTGATTTATTTACTAAAGGAATGAAGTATATTCCCAATCCCAAATTTGACTTGGTTGATACTATAATTGAATTTAAGAAATTCATTAGAAAAGTTAATTTAGATATATATTTTAATAATAAGAGTTTACCTGTTAGTGATAACCCTACTAATAAAGAACACTTTAATACACAGTTTAAGAAAGTAAGTTCCTATATTCCACCATTCCACCCCAATGTTGAAATGTTTGAGAAAATTGCTATTAGAGGTATATATCATGATTTTAAAAATCTCAAACAAATGACTAATTCTAGCAATAACATTAGAAGAAAGAAAAACATTGAGTGAGATAAGGGAAGACATGAATATTAGGGTAATGAAACTGGATAAGGGTGGTGGGGTCATTCTATATGATAATTTTCAGTATATTAAGAAAATCTGTGATATCTTACATTATTCTGGTAACTATTTACCTATTTCTATTAATGAGCTTAATATAGCATACAACAGGATAGAATCCTAAATAGAGGAATATCATATAGATGGAAGAATTACTAAAGAAATATATGATTTCCTAAAGGTTAAATTTCCCCAATTAGCCACCCTTATAGGTATACGTAAGGTTCACAAGGATGCTTTTGACCCCCCATTTCAGACCAATAGTTTCAGGTAGTAAATCAAAGACTTTCCCATTAGGGAAATATATTGATTGTAAATTAAAATTTTTATATGTTAAAGTCCCACATATGGTAAAGGATTTGTGGGTTTTCCTGAGTAATTTTCATATCAACATGAATTTTGACAATATTACATTTCTTACTATAGACATAATAGATCTATTTTCCTGCATCCCCAAGGACAAAGGGCTTGAAGCCTTTAGTTGTAGTATTAGAAAATACTCTAACTTGGAATGGGATGAAATTACATTACTAGAAGAAATGATGTCCATCGTGTTGGACAATAATTTTATTTTGTTTGAAGGTGAGCATTTTAAACAGACAAAAGGGGTGGCGATGGGAGCCGCTTGTGCTCCCATTTTTGCCAATTTAGTGATGCTCTATTGGGAAGATACATCCCTATTTACTTGTGAATATTACCAGCATGTAAAATACTACTCTAGATTTTTGGACGACATTTATATTTTATGGGATGCAGATTCCATGTTATTGGAATCTTTTATTCATTTTCTTAATACAAGCAGTGAATATTTAAAATTCACTTATTCCTATAACAACACTGGATTGCCATATCTAGATACTTTTATGCAATATCAGGCGCATACACTCACCTCGTCAATTTACAGAAAAGATACTTTTTCCAACAATTATTTGCATTATACTATTTGTCATCCTGTGAAGTTAAAGAATAATGTGTTCAAGGGTCAATGTGTTCGAGCTGCACGAATGACTTCTAATGATGTTCAGTTGAAGTTAGAATTGGACTTTATTAAAAAATTATTTAGCCAAAGAGGGTACCCCATTAACATGATGGATCTCACTATTCAGTATATTATGAAAATGCGTAGTATTAGATACAAACCTTTGTTAGGCAGCAAACACAAACATACAACACAAGAGATTTTTATATCAAATGTTAATGAAAATGCACAAGTTAAAAGTACAAATTATTTTCACAAATCGTGTGTATTACAGTTTAACATGGCAGCTTGTTATGTTCAAAAAATAATATACAATTTTTGGTATATAATATCTAATGATATTCATATATCCAAACTAGTGGGAATTAAACCCAATTTTATTTTTAAAATGGGGACAAACATCAAAGAATTAGTGGAAAGAAAGCACAGAAGGGTTACAGATAATAAGTTGGCTCCTGTTAGAAGTACAAAATGTGGTTCTTGCAATCAATGCAAATACATGTCTGATGAGACTATAATACACTTAGACAATGGTTTAAAAAGTTGTGTAAAAAGTAAGCTAGGGAATTGTAGTAGTAAGATGGTGGTTTATTTGAGCAAATGTCAAAAATGTTCTAGTTTTTATATTGGAAAAACTGAGAGAAACCTCAGGAAAATAATTTATGACCATATTTATTCCATAAAAAACAACGACAGGAATAATGCCTTGTATAGGCATGTGGATAGTGAAGGAGAGGAACATTATTTCAAATTCACCATACTGGATGTGTTGAAAATTGATCCTAGAGGAGGGGATTTTAAAAGTTTGTTAAGCTATAAAGAAGTTTGGTGGCAAATTTATTTAGAAGCCACCACCCCCCAGGCCTCAATGATTTTATATCAATAAAACCACTTTTATCATATGATTAAATAATTTTATTATTAATAATAGTTATTTATACATTTATAAATATTTAATTTTATAGCATTATATTTGATCAAGTACAGCCTAGTATTATACAAGATATATTAATATTTTATATTTTATATTTTACATTTACATACTATCATCTATTATTATGATATTATTCACAGTTTTTTATGTGTTTACACCAAATTAACAAATGCCTATATTATACTATATTAGGCCATCAAATTTGTAGTATTACAATATTTTTATGGATGGTTTTGGTTTTATTACGTAAACACATTTTTATTATGTTTAATAATAGTGTTGGAATGAGTAATTAATTTTTAGACTTGTATTATTTATTAACTGTGAACAACATGCCAGCAACTGAAAAGATTTTTCGTAACATGTTATGTTACATTATTTTAAGATAGTGTCTCTTTAAAACTTTTTAAAAATTTTAGTTTGTCACCAAAAAAAGGCATATAATATGTTACACTGATTCATGAATTTAGTTCTGAAGAAGCCCAGGTACTGGGTGAAAGCGCTTAACTCGTTTGTTTGGTCTGAAGTTTTTAACTGCTTGTGGATTTAATAAACTTGAAAGTTTTTGAGAAGATCTCCGTTTACCAGCAGTGATTGTTTTCCGGTATAGTGTGACAGCACTTATTGGTGTACTCGCAGTTTTTGTTTTTCTAAGTTTTGTGTGTTAGAATTTCATTATATTTTTTATTTAATTCCTCTATTTCATTTTTGACTTTTGGACAATTCTGATTTTTTTTTAGATTTTGCTGTCAAGAGTCTAGTTTGCAAGTCTAATGATTCAGATTCCCACTCTCTAACTTTGTTTTTGTACCAGCTAAGGGTCTTACCAAATAAATATGCTTTTAATGAGTCCCAAATCATAACTCTACTGATTTCTGTTGTATTATTAATTTCAAGAAATAATTGTAGTTCTGACAACATCCAGGGTCTGAATTATTTAATTTTCGTGATATATGATGGAATTCTAGTTGAGAGGATTAAAGGTTTAAACTCTATTTGGAGCTTCATTATCAGAGTGTCATGATCTGAAAAGGGGCATGCAACTATTGAGAAGTTGAGGATTTTTGTTTGTAAATCTTGAACTACAAATAATTTGTCTATTCTGGTTTGTGTTCCAAATCTATGGTCTTTATGGGAAAATAATAAGGATTTATCATCTTTTACTTTAAAAGTGTCTATTAAATGAAATGAATCAATCCATTTTTTTAAGGATTTTGAAATAGTTGCTATGCGAAAATACTTCTTGGTGGTTTCAGAAGCTTCTAAGGTATAATTAAAGTCTCCTCCCAGTATAAGATTTCCTTTATAATTGTTGGAAATAAAATCTAGGTGTTTTTTAACCATTCCTGCTCCAATTCCTGGGAACCAATGTAGATTAGCTAAGGTCCATATTCTGTTATTAAATTTAATTATAACAAATGCTAGTAGTCCTTCTTTGTCTTCATATTTATAAATAACTTTTGGAGTGATTATGTTTTTCTTCCAGAGAATTGATACTCCTTTTGTCTTTGTTCTATAGGAGGATTGAGCTAAGACTGTATAGTCCTTAGGGTGCCAAATAAAGCTATCATTAGTCTTAAAATGCATTTCCTGGAGAAATACTACTTGTGCCTTATTTAGTTTTAAATATTTTAGTAAGTTTGATCTGTTATTTGCATTATTTAAGCCATTAGTATTTAATGATAAGAATGTTAAATCCATTTCAAGCTATTGTTGAAAGAAACTTTTTGCTTCTTTTTTTATTTTGATTATAGTAGTTATACCATATTCTCTGATAACATTGGATGTTATTTTTATGTGTGTAAACTTGGGAATGTAATTTAATGTTCTTTCTTCTTTAAACATAAGCAGGGTAAAATTCTGGTCAGGCTTTAAAAATGTACTTCTATAAAACATTAATTCTAAAGTATCAAATACAAGTAAATATGAACTTCCCATTAAACATGGAATGAAAGTCATTCCTAATCCAATAGATAAAGATAGATCTATTGGATTATCACTCATACCTTTAACCAACAATATCAACTGAGCTCCATATGTTAAATTATTATATGGAGAATTTTCTTAAAAGAGATATGAAATTCTATATTATTCTATTATTGTTCTATAGTATTTTATATCAGGATGGAATGTTAGTAGTGTAAACAATTATTATGTTGACTTAGAAAATATCCACTATTTAGTTACCCTTAAGAAATCCCAAACATGTCAGATATGTCATTTTGGATAAACTGAATGCAACAGAGGAGCATCCACTAAATAAGCCAACAACAAATAGATTATTACTAAAATAGTTTGACTAAAAGGACTCTACAGGAGACAATGAGTGATTACCAATGAAATATGAATTTACCATAGGTGTTCTGTCTTCCTTTACTTTCCCACTCTTCAGGTCACCAACTTCAGCTTACACTTATGAAAAGACATGGCTTATCAGTGGTATCCTGAGTCAGAGTAGAGGTGCCCTATATTTCAATGTGCAGTGCTTTTACATATATATAGATTTACAAAGCAGAGTCTAAGAATGAACTATGATCACCCTGACAATTCCCATTCTGCATAGGGCACCTCCTGCTTCTAGAATGGGTAATCACACCAGGTCTAGAATGAATGTGAAGGTACCTATATGTTAATCAAAACTTACCTTAGGTAAGTATTAATCAAATAGTATTTAGAGCATCTTAGAGAGTTCTTGGGGCAGTTAGAATACTCTTAAGCCTCTCCTCCCTTGACCAAAAGCAGAGATTTCCCTTCCCTTTCTTTCCCTTGTTTTAAATCAGTACTAATAAAAGAAATTCAGCAAACATAGGTAAACAGAAATAACAATCAGTAGTCCGTCTTGTACATGACTCACAATCCATTAAACAAGTCAGTGACTAACATTACTTTAGTAAACATTATAAAGACAAATTAGAAATAATTTCCTAGCTCTTTAAATTTTCTGATAAAGCAAAAAGTTAACAATATGCTATTTTAAATAAAAGTATAAAGCATTTCAATTTTTCCTTGCATGTATACATTTCTACTTATATTGTAGTGTCAATAGCTGTCTTTGAAATCTGTGCAATACTTCACTTCTTCAAATCATTCCTTTTTCAATTCAGGTTTTGTTTTATCAAAACAGCAACAATAGTTCAAGGGCACAATTAATATTTAGACTGATGTTTCAAATAAATAACTTGTCAGTTGCCAATTGAATTAGTTTAGAATGTATGGTTAGTGCTAATATAGCATGTTGCAAAAATAATATGTATTTTTTCGTGTGCTCTAGAGACTGTCATATGCAAGTGACATATATAATGTAGTATATATAGAGCAGATAGCTTATGGATTCAGGTTGTTAAAGTAAATTATGCTTATTAATCAGGCAGTTTCATTTAAATTCACAAGTAATTTGGGGACATTTCATTTGAGTTTCCAGGAATATGTAGTCCAATGTGAGTAATTGAGTCCACTTTTCCTCATAAACATATGTCACAATTCATTAAACTAAGCAGAGTCTAACACCTGTCTAATAATCATTATAAAGACAAATAATAGTAATTTCCTCACTCTTCAAACTTTCTGATATCACAAAATGTTGAAAGTAAGCTATTTTAACTGGAAGACTAAAACATTTCACTACTATCAAAAAACTTTAGGAACTATTCCAAGCTTAACTTCTCTCTACTAAGCAACAGCTTGACTAAATTCCAAGGATCAGTAAATACCTGAGCTGATTACAATATCTCTGTACAGCTATATTGATAGCTGAACAGAGTGAGCTGTGCCCACTCATGTTAAAAATAATATAAACTCAAAAGACAAGCCACCCTAGTGGAATCACAATATCAGTTTGTTATACAACAAAAGGAAAATAATCCTAGCAAAGTGTAGGAGGAACAAAGCCATACATACTAAAAGCTCCCTGACCAATCTAAGCAGGCAGCTAAGAGGGTTAATTAATACTTCAAAGGCTAAATTTGGAGAACAAATAGCACCTCAGACAAAGGGCAACCACAAAACTTTCTAGAGCTATGCCATAACCTCAGAAGAAATACACAAGAATGCACAAAATTTATTGTAAATGGTATCACCCACACTGAACCGGAGGCCATTGCCAATCTTCTGGCTGACAGGTTCAGCTCAAAATTCTGCCCTTACCCCATTAAGCTGTCTACTTAACAGATTAGGTCATGGTTATAATTTGGCTCCCAGAAAACAACAAAGTGGATGATTTAAAATGTATACACTATACACTGGAATTGAAGCCAGCAGAGTTTATAGTCATACTGGGTACTGGGCCCACTCCTTTTTGGAATCTATTTCTCTGAAATGGAAGCAAATGCTGAAGGTTTATGGCTGATTAAGTTTGCATATGATCAGAAGCTGGGAGTTATCATCGACTCCCCAGCCGACACTAGCATTCTTCATTAAGTTCTGTGTCTGACTAACAAATGGTGCCAAAGTCATGGTCTTAAATTCAGTGCTATGAAATGCATATATTTACCCTTTTGGTAAGTCAATCATACCGACAAATTACCGTGTTGATAATACACCCCTAATAGTAGACCGAGTGGTCAGGGATCTGGGTACACACATAGACAGTACCCTTACCTTCGACCACCATGTGGCCACAGTGGTGAGGAAATCCTTTTATGTTGTGCAGCTTGTAAGTAAGGCCATGGCATCCAGATCCAAAGAGGTCATTATCCCACTGTACTCCACCCTTATCATACCAATCATAGAGTACAATGCTCCTTTTGGTATGTACCTGAGCATGTGCACCAACTAGAGCAACCTCAAAGGTTCCTTACAAAAAGAATACAAGGCATAACAAATCTGCCTTATGCCCTTTCCCTCTACTTAGTTTCCTATAGACTGCAAGAGGTGATCTATGCCTAGCTTACAAGGCATCCCCAAATGCCACACATATGAATCTTCTGCATATTAGTAAGTAGAAGGGTGTCAAAAATACAAGGTCTAGGGACCTGAATTTTGCTTGTGACTTAAAAATAACATGCCAAAGAAACACATATGTATCCCAGAGACTACCCTTCCTATGGAACTGGCTTCCCATCTGTGTAAAGTTGAGTTAATCTATTATCCAGTTTAAGCAAAACCTAGACGAGTGGATGGGGAAAAGGAAATTTACACAGGGCCTGGCACCCATGTCCCTTATGGCCAGAGGTAGCTTATAAATGCCTGGCCATCAGTGTCCTATATGGATACGGGACATTATTATTCTTTCGGTAAAACTTGTCAAGGTTTAGAAAGGCCCCTGGGTCATTAGCCTAGTAACAGTCTATGAATCCTAATGTGTATGTTTTTAACTCATTGAAAGCCAATACATGTCAGGCTGCATTATGGTAATAACATGGTATTGTGCATCTGTTTTCAAAGTGTGATATAGCAATATAGAATTCCTAATTAGGATTTGTGCTTCAGTGAATATTAAGTGTTGAAATCACTTTGTCAAAATTTATTTTCATTCCAATTTCCTTACATCTTTCAACCTGAAAAGACTCTAAGGTTGGTTAAAGTCTGCATATATCATAAAAATTAAACAATTGCAGTTCTGAAGGAAAACCTTCTCATACATCTCTACTGTCCAGATTTTTGCAGAATGTCCAAATTTTTAACTTATATTTTTGGTCTTTTCATCATAAAATTTGTGGTTTCTGACAAATCACTGAGAACTGAAGTACCTAAATAATGACATACATTTGAGTTTAAGATTTCATACCCTTTAGAAAATGCATTCTCACACAAATCCTGCTATTCTAGCAATGTTCTAAGCTTATAGGAACCATATTTAAATTTTGTCTCTATTTTGGGTCTTTCCCTCCCATTTTCTGAGGCTGTGTCCAGATTTCCTGTGCTATAAGGTTGAGATCTGTGTTTTTGGGTCTATATTAGTTTGCTGAAAACATTTTCCAGCGAACATGCATTCATCGACCGTCATTCAGTGAAAATCACTTCCGCCATTCGCTGAATACTCCCAGGACAAAGACGTAGTTGGCCAAGTACACAACTTTGCCCTTTTCTCCACTGTAGTGCAATCTCAGAGTTGGTATATATAGCTGGGGGTGTGGGGGCAAAGTCCCCCACTTGGGTGGGTTTGAATTAGCTGGATGGGGGTCTGTTGTGTTGCAGGGCAAGTATTCATTTGTCCTGGGAGTATTCAGAGAATCATGGAAGTGATTTTCGCTGAATGATGGTCGATGAATGCATGTTCACTGGAAAGTGTTTTTACCGAACTAATATAGACTCATGTTGCTAGCTGTGCTAGAGAAAATGAAGCTCGTTGTGTTAGCCTGCATGACTGAATGAAGCATGATAATGCAGATTTGGTGGCTACATGGTTATATTTCATTCACAACAGTTGTAAATTTGGTAATTGTCTGTTATATACATTAAGAGTTAATCCTTATTGCAACAGAATGCAGCATGAGTTGACTGGCTCAGAAGGCCCCCATTGCATAATCATATACCATACTTTACAAAAGTACCTTTATACCTCGCTTTTATGATATTCCTCCATGTTAAATTTGTCAAGACCTGGGGTAACAAGAGACTTATTATGTTTAATAGCTACTGTTTGGTGTGATTACAATTCTAAGGCTGTTTACCTTTGTTAAACAATGTTCCAGATGGCTCTGCATCTTACACATTACAAAAGGTTATTATAGCCCCCACCTGACACTGAAATACTGGATGGATAACTTTATAAAGTGGACAGATTTCCTTCATCTAGCTTTTATATTTCTTGGGATGTGTATATTTCTTGGAATGTGTTCCTGTTACTATACACTAAACTTTCTTTGTTTAGCAAGAAACATATTTATTTAATTATCAGTTATGACATAAGCAATCATACATTTATATAAATGAAAGCAAATCATACTGACATATTTTCTTTTGCAAATATTATGTGTTACATATATTCTTCTATATGGTTAGTCACTTAAATATTATATAGCTCATTCAATTCCTGCCTTCCTTTAAATCTCATTTCTCCTCTAAAACATTATTCTGCATGTGTTATTCCAACAATTCTCATTGTTTCTATGTAATTTGTTCCTACCCATTTCTAAACATCCTACTTCCAGTTCTTTTATCACTGTTACTATATTCAATATTCTAGTACGGCGAGTTTAGACTTCGATTTCCATTTTCTAGTAACTGCTTTTTTGGTAGCCACAAAAATTAAACTCAGCAAGGCCTTACTATGTCTAGGCAATTCTGATTCTGTTTCATAGAACAAGAAATCATTTCCATAGTTACACCAATTTGCTCACTCATTATTTCTTACAGAGTAATCTGTAGGCAGTCTACCAACACATTACACTCCCAAAAATATGCTCCCAATTACCTGTTTCTTCCTTATCACACCTCCAACATTTGCAATCTACCTAAGGAAAAAGTCTTCAAAGTCTGCTTGGGGTATATAAATACCTAGGCAAATATTTTCAAGCAAAAATCCTAAATCTCCTAGGATTTGCTGCATATTTGGGACCCATGCATATACCCTTCCATTGTTTCTTTGTGAATAGCTTATCCCATCTCTCTTCCCAATTTTTCTAAACTCCTCTGATTGATTCCCATATTTGTCAAGCAATATTTCATATGCCCTACTGTGACGACCCATCACTGCCAACTAATAATCAAGGAACCTCAATCCTCACTACTGGCACCTGAGGGGGGGCATTCACTGGGAGGATAACAGGTACACACACAGTGTTTCTAGATGCAGCTCTCTGCATTAAGTGCAATTTCCCTGAAGAGCACACAGAGACCACAGTCAGTCCAGGGGTAGTTTCTCACTCTTTTTCCAGATACCCAGTAAGACTCCCCACTGGCACAGCTATAGAGTTGAGTCCTTAGCCAGAGTTCCAAGCCAAGTCCTGCAATGCTCTCTCTGTCCAACCAATGCTTCATGTTCCTGCCCAAGTAGGTCTCACACACACACACACACACACACACACACACACACACACACACACACACACACACACACACACACACACACACACACACACACACACACACCTGGGAAAGGCCAGCACAGGTATACTAGCTATGCCCCCTTTTTCCCAGGCTATAAGGTAGTTTTCACTGCCACCAGAACCCTTTATCAGCTACTTTAAGACCATTAACAAAGGGGGTCCAATTTTACTGTGTAATATTAATATTAATACAAATGGTATTCTGACCAAGAGCAAAGCTATTAGGAGTGGCCCACACAGTGTCACCAAATAAATATGCAAGTACTCTCAAAACTTAAATATCTCTACACAGATCAGCCACAATGAAAGGTTTAAATAAATTTAATAATAAATAACAAAAGAACAAGGCAATACTAAATATTTATTCACAGTGACATCAGATTTCAAAACCACAGGTAGTATTTAAAACAACATTGCAGGACAGCCTCAAATAAATAAATAAATAAAATAGGCTTCACAATATTCCTGGCAAGATCTAAGAGAGTTATACTGTTCCCTAGAAACTTACTTCATTAGAGCAAGGCAGATGTGGTGAATGGTTCTTGTCAGGTCCAAGAGTGAATGCAGAATGCTCTGTCTCATTAAGAGACTTCTAAAATTAAAATCTAAAATATTGCTGCTGGGGTAGCTTGCAGAATGACATGATTTCTGGTAATCTGACTTCTAGTTCCCAGGCCAAAACTCCCATTGCTAGAAGCTGGCAGCATTTAGCATCTGCCTGTAAAAATATACAGACAAGGGGTTTTCCTCAGAGCTTTGGTAGATGCTGGAAGTCATAAAACAATTATATTCCTCCATGCTCCAAAGCAGCAATTAATTCACTCCAAGGACAATACAGAAATCTTCATAGCACATACGCTGTGTCTCTAGTTGCATTGAAAACTTAATGGTAGCCTCTTTATTGCATCCTATAAAGTAATTTAATTTAATATATTTTTTTAAAGTTTACTAGACTGAGGTTTACCTCCTGTATCCTAGTTTCCACTGTTAAAATATATACATTTAAAGAGTTACAATAGTGCATGTACATTTCTGTTCTCTTCCAGTAGGGCACATTGTGGATACATTTTAAACACAGCACTTTTACAAATACATTTTCAACATACACACATTAGTACAAGGATTTTGATATACACATGACATACAATTGTAATACATTTGTAACACAAGCATCTTGTATAAATCATTTTGATATTCGCCAATGACATAATTATTTACAAAATTCCAGCTACTGTGCTGGCAGTATCTCCTTTTGTTACACTTCTTCCCCCTTTGAAGGCTCAAGCTAGTTTTTCAACTGACCCTTGAGAAATGCTGCTTGAGAGGAATAAGCCTATCTGGGAAAACATTACCCCATTCCCCATCTTGAGAGCCCATCTGCATTGGCATTGTTGATCCCACTACAGTGTTGCACTGTCATATCATATGCCTGCAACCCTAGGGTCCACCTTAGTAACTACAGTGAATTTCCTTCCAAACAGATAAGGCTGAAGTTTCTGCATCTCCATACTATGGCTAGACATTCCTCTTCTACAGCTGCGTAGCATTCCTCCCTGAGTTTGAGCCTACAACTGAGATATACCACTTGATGCTATTGCCAGGAATGGCTATTGATGGCAATATCATCCAGGTAAGCAAAGACAAAATTTCCTGCTCCTACTAGGATACTATCTACCAGCCTCTGGAAAGTTGTTGGGGCATTTTTCTTCCGAAAGTACATCTTTATGAACTCATAGAAGCTGAAAGGAATCACAAAGGCTGACCTCCCTCTAGCATTGGCAGTCAAGGGTACCTGCCAGTTTCCCTTGGTAAGATCAGTAGTGGTAAGATACTTAGCCCCACCCAGCTGCTCTAGGGCTTTGTCTGTCCTAGGCATGGGGTAAGCATCTGAATATGTGTGACTATTTAATTTCCTGTAGTCCACACAGAACCTGGTGCTGCCATCCTTCTTTGGTACCAGCACTACTGGTGAGGCCCAGGAACTGTGGACTCCTGCATTACCCCCAGATCCAACATTTCCTGTATCTCCTCCCTCAGAGTCTGTTTGACTCTCTCAGTCACCATATAAGGCACCTGCTTAATAGGCCTTTGGGGTCTTGTATCCACATGATGCTGCACCAGGTGTGTACACCCTGGTTTCTCAGTGAACATGCCCCCACAACTCCTGTAAGACTGTTCAGATTTCTGAAACCTGAGTACAGGGTAGCTGCTAGGATATAGCTACCCCTTCCACTGAGGTGTCATTCCAAGCCTTACTGAGGAGATAAGTTACCAGTTCCCCTCAGACTCCTCCTGCCATCCACTGCAAATACTCAGCACAAGGACCTCTCTACCATGGTAAGGTTTCACCATGTTAACATGGTACAGTTTGAGCCCCTGCCTACTGACTAGCAGTTCTAATATGTAGTTGACATCACTGATATTCCTTACCACTTTGAAGGGTCTCTCCCAAGCTGCCTGCAGCTTATTTTGTCTGACAGGAATGAGAACCATAACCTGCTGCCCCACAGCATACTCTCTAGCTCGAGCATTCCTGTCATACCAAACCTTTTTCTGCTGTTGGGCTTCTGCCAGGTTCTCCTGGGCCAAGCTCATGAGTTCCCTGAGCCTTGTCCTGAGGTTTAGACCATACTCCACAACATACTTCTTGTGGGATTCATACTAACCCTCCCACTCATTACAAATCAAATCTACAGGTCCCCTCACCTTATGCCCATAGAACAACTCAAAGGGTGAAAAACCTGTGGATTCCTGGGGCACCACTCTGTAAGCAAAGAACAGATGGGGGCAAATATTTTCCCACTACCTCTTAAACTGGTCTGCAAATGAATGTAGCATGGTCTTTAGTGTAGAGGTTAACCTCTCTACAAGACCATTAGTCTGGGGGTGGTCTTTAGGTGCTTCACCCAACAGCGCTTCCACAGACAAGCCAGCAGGTCTGACATGAAATTGGCACCTCTGTCAGTCAGTATTTTTTTTGTGAAACTTATAGTGGTGAAAATCTATAACAAAGCATTTGCCACCTTTCTTGCCTCGATGGAGGACAGAGCCACCACCGCAGGGTATCTGGTTGCATAATCTACTACCACTAGGATATACTTCTTTCCTGTGGAACTTGGGGTACTCCGAGGCTCCACAATATCCATACCTACCCTCTAAAATAGCTCCTCAATCACAGGCAAAGACACCAAAGGAGCTTTGACCTTGTCTTCTGCCTTGCCTACCTTTTGGCACTGCTCACAGATCCTGCAGTACCCTGTTACATCCCTGGAAATCCCAGGGCAATAAAAGTTCTGCATAATACATCTCTTTGTGTGCTTTATGCCCATATGACTTGCAGAGAGAATGTCATGGGCTATAGCTGATAGTGCTAGACAGTAGGTGCTGGGCACTACCAACTGCTGTTCTACCTCAACTTTTAGCCCTCCCTCAGGGGTCCACTCTCTATACAGTAACCCTTTCTCACAATATACATATTCCCCTTTTCCTTAAGAATCAGGTGCCTCGCTAGTTACCTCCCTCAAACCTTGTAATGTAGGGTCTGAGAGCTGAGCCTGTCTCAGCTCTCTCTTTGTAACCCTTCCCATCTCCCATTGCAAAGGAAGTCTGATATCTCCTGGCAGTGGAGCCTCACTGTCAGCCAGGGTACTACTACTCACCTCTGCCCTTGCTGTCACTCTGTCCAAAGGAACATCAGTATCCACAAGCAGCTGTGGCTCACCTTCAGTCTCACTGCTACAGGGTAGCTTGCTTCTTGAGGTAACCACCTCACTTATCCTGGCTTCAAGTGTGCAGTCTGTCTGGGTCACCCAGGCTACCAGACCCATATGCATATTTCCAAACCTGACTGCATGTCACTGCATACACACAAGGTACTGCATTATCAAAATATTTCCCTATCAGGACATCTTCAGGGATATCCTCAAACACACATACTTGCTTGCTTCCTTTTCCACCCTTCCAGTCAAGGTGAACCCTAGCCAAAGGCATTTGGAATGGGGTCCCTCGTAAAGCTCTGACTGGAGTAGACTGCCCAAGCAAGTAGTGCTCCTCTTTAACCATTGCAAGCTTCACAATGGTTAGGTCAGAGGTTGTGTCTCTCTTAGCAGTGGCCTGTTTCCCATTTACTAATATAAGATATAACCTCCTGTGGTAGTTTGGTACCCTTGTTGTCTCCAGACAACTTACTACTGGCATTCTGTCATTCTCACTTGCTGGCTCCCCTATCTTTTGTTCTCCACCTTGCCCCTATGGACATCTATATGCTACATAGTCCCACTGGTTACATTTAAAACATTTAACCCATGATCCTGGCCATGTACCTGAACTAGTGGCTTCCCCTGCTACTGGAAGACTCTCTTGGGGTGGTTTAGGCTGCCCACCATGGGTTCCCTTAGACCCACGTGCAGCACTGGGTATTCTTTTCCTGTGCAGTGATGGCCTGCTTGCTAGGTATAGGTCTCCCTTTTCCCCAACTCATCTGTTGTATTTCATTCTCTATCTGCCAATCAGATTCTTATATTCTCAGGCAAAGTGCTAAGGGCTTGTTTCCTCACCAAAACATCTGCCAGCCCTTCAAAAGCGGTGACCTGACACCCACTCACCCACCTATGAAAATAAGTGCTTAACTCAGCAATATAATCACACATACATTCATTTGCCTTGTGTCTATGCTCACAAAACTTTTTTCTGTAAGCTCCAGGTGTTAACTTAAAACACTCTACTAAACAATCTTTAACTGTATTATAATTTAATCAATGAGTATCAGACAATTTAGAAACAGCAGTTACAGCTTTACCATGGAGTAAGGGGGTCAGGAACCATACTCAGAGCCCTTGGTCATCATTATACTGTTTAGAAACCCTTCCAAACATATGAATACAACTATCAAAATTATCACCCTTTGTAAATTGTGGAAGAAATGTACTAATCTTTATTGCTTCTGGGATTTGGTTACTCCCTTCATCATGACCTCCATAGCCTGGTGAAGAGTCAGATTCTCCTTTTCATGTTGCCTCTGCCTCTCATTTTCTTCAATGTCCGGATGTCTCAGTCTCTCTGCTGATTCTAATTCAATTTGATTCGCCTGCTGCAGTCTCTCTGCTGATTCTTGTTCCAAATGTTTGGCCTCCAGTTCAAGTCTCTTTAACTCCACATGGATTTTTAATTCTTCTGAGGCAAAGTTGAACTGTTCATTTTATGAGACTTGTACATCCCCAAGACCTGTCTGGTTGCCATCCTGGTTGGTAGTCTGTGATGCAGCTGTGGTTAAAGTTGTAATAATTTCTCCTTTAGTCAGATTGGCATGCCCCAGTCCTTTGGCTTGGCACATTTCAGCCAATTGGTTCCTTGTTAGATTGCCATAATCCTCTACTGACATCCTTGCCTGCTCTTCCTGACTAACTATCCTAAGAAAAAATGAATAAAACTATTGTTATATGAAACTCAGAATGTCTACTGTGTGGCTGCTTGAGAGTATAAACACCTTTTTTAGTGACCACTGCTTACAGGCTACAGGAGTTCAATATCCACACCACTGAATCCCAGTATGTGATGTATTGATCCCACCACTGCCAGCCACTTAATATGTGATGACCCTCCACTGCCAACCAGTAATCAAAGAACCTCAATCCTCACCAATGGCATCTGTGAGGGGACATTCACTGGGAGGATAACACACACAAGCACAGTATTTCCAGATGCAGCTCTCTGCATCAAATGCAATTTCCCTTAAGAGCACACAGAGACAACAGTCAGTCCGGGGCTGGTTTCTCACTCTTTCCCCAGATGCCCAATAAGACCCCCCCACTGGCACAGCTATAGAGTTGAGTGCTTAGCCAGGGTTCCAAGCCAAGTTTTCCAACACTCTCTCTGTCTAACCAGTGCTTTGTGTCCCTGCCCAACTAGCTCACACACACACACACACACACCTGGGAAAGGCTGGCACAGGTTTACTAGCTATGCCCCCTTCTACCCAGATTATAAGGTAGTTTTCACTGCCACCAGAACCCTTTATCAGCTACTTTAAGGCCCTTAACAAAGGGTGTCCAATTTTACTGTGTAATATTATAATATTAATATTAATATTAATGCAAATTTTAGTCTGACCAAAGCAAGGCTATTAGAAGTGGCCCACACAGTGTCACCAAATAAATATGCAAGCACTCTCAAAACTTAAATATATCTACACAGATCAGCCACAATGAATATATTAAATAAATTTAATAATAAATAATAAATAACAAAAGAACAAGACAATGCTAAATATATATTCACAGTGACAACAGAGTTCAAAACCACAAAAAATATTTAAATCAACACTGTAGGACAGCCTCAAATAAATAAAGAAAAATATCTAAACTAAGCTTTACTATAATCATGATTTAATCTAAGAGAGTTATACTGTTCCCTAGAAACTTACTTCATTAGAGCAAGTCAGATGTGGTGAATGGTTCTTGTCAGGTCCAAGACTAAATACAGAAAGCTCTGTCTCATTAAGAGTCTACTCAAATTAATATCTAAAATATTATCATTGGGATATCTTGCAGAATTACATAATTTCTGGTCATCTGACTTCTAGTTCCCAGGCCAAAACTCCTATTGCTAGAAGGTGGCAGCATTTATCATCTAGCTGTAAAAATATACACATAAGGGCTTTTCATCTGATCTTTGGCAGATGTTTGAAGTCATAAAACAATTGTATTATTTCATGCTTCAAAAGTAGCAATTAGTTCACTCCAATGAAAATTCAGAAAGCTTCCTAGCACAGACTCTGTGTCACTAGTTGCACTGAAAACATGAGAGGTAACTTCTTTATTGTGTCCTATAAAGTAATTTAATTTCAGATATTTTTCTAAAGTTTACTAGACTGAGGTTAACCTCCTGTATCCTAGTTTCCACTGTTAAAATATATCCATTTGAACAATTATAATAATGCATGTATATTTCTGTTCTCTTCCAGTAGGGCACACTGTGGATACATTTTAAACACAGCACTTTTACAACTACATTTTCACGTCTGTGCAAGCAATTTGATATACACATTACATACAGTTCTAATACATTTGTAACGCAAGCATCTTGTATAAATCATTTCAATATTTATCAATGACATATAATTATTTACAAAATTCCGGCTAGTTCTGCTGGTAGTATCTCCATTCGTCACACCTACTAATTATCCCTTTTTAACAGCAACTTCTGTTGTAGATTCTACGAAAAAACTCTACCAAATGCTGGTCTTTCACTAAGCACACTCCTTTGCTTTCTCTTTGCCTATAAGCTGATAAAAATCCTTGATGAGGAAGGCACTCTCTAGTCTCCAGTCCAAATGTATTGTTGGCCTCTTCCCATTCTATTACCTTTCCCTCTCTTATTACTTGCTCCCAATACCTTGGTTCTCTTGTCAGTTTTCTCCAGTAAATTCTAGCCCAATCTTGCCTATTCTTTTTACCCCTAATTGCAGTCATCTCGGTAGACAGAATCTCCTTTCTACTTTCCTGTGTTGGCTTAGTTCTTAGAATATGTTCTTATACACTGAACTTTCATACTTTAATTCTCAAGGGGAAGTGAGTTTCTGCATTAACTGAAGTTTATTTATATGGCATATTGGAAAAAACAATATTTTAGGTACATAGGTTCATAGGTGTGTACTAGGCTAATGGCCCTGGAGACTTTAAAAGCCTAGCCCATAGATGTGCCCTGGCATCATGCTGCCCAACGTTAGTTACCAGTACCTCTATCAAGTAGATCCACTGGAGTGATCCACAGGGTGAACATTCTATTTCCCATCCATTCGTCAATATTTTTCTTGAACAGGGCCAGTGAGGTGCTTTGCTTGATGTGTATGAGGAGCCTGTTCCAGAGCATGGGCAGTCTCTGGGTTATGAACCTGTCCCTCCAGCATGTTCTATTGATTGTGGTAATGAGGTTGAGGTCTCTGGAGTGTGTGGTATGAAGGGATTGGGATTTCTTTAGATGTAGCATTTCTAACAGAGCTGGGTCAGACATTGCTTTGCAAGTCAAGTAGAGATCACCTCTTAGTAGATGATATGAGACAAAGAATAGATGGAGTTTTTTGAGTCTGTCTGTGTAGGACAAGTGCTTAAGGCCTAGGATCCTCTTTGTGAGGTACTTTTGTGGCCTCTTTAGCTGTTGCAGGTGTCTAGTGAGGTTCCTGCCAAATGGGGCATTATACTCAATGATTGGCCTAATGAGGGAAGAGTAGGGAGAGATGACGTCCTCTTTCTTCCTGGATGCAAAACCCTTTGTAATGAGAAGGACTTTCTGACTATAGTGGCAATGTGATGGTTGAAGGAGAGTCTGATGTCAACATATGTCCCCAGATCTCTTATAGCACCTTCAGTGTTCAGTGGGCACCCATCGATGTAGTAATTTGTGGGAATTTAATTTTTTCCAAAGGGGATGCTGACACCTTTTTTGCCATTAAGCTTAAGGCCATGGTTATGACATCAGTCATTTGTCTCAGTGAGGCCTTTCTGTAGGATGTTTGCATCACTTGGGGAGTTAATAATGGCTCCCAGCTTGTAGTCATCAGAGACCTTGGTCAGCCAGAGTCCCTCTATGTTGGCTTGGACTTCTAAGAAGTAGATGCCAAACAAGAGAGGACCCAGGACCGATCCCTGTGTGACTCCACTCATGACTGATCAGCAGTCTGATGTTAATGTCTGCTACTTTCAGGCTGTGTGCTCTATATGTGAGCCAATTTGCAACCCACCTAATGATATAGGTGTTGATGCTAAGCTTGGTGATTTCATCAATAATTCCTGAGTGAGGCATGGTATCAAAGACCTTGGCCAGATTGAGGTAGGCTGTGTGGACTGTCTTACTCTCATACACAGCTCTGGTGACTGGCTCGAAGAAATCAACCAGGCTGAGCAGACATGATCTACCTTTAACAAAACCAATTGCATAGGATCTAGAGTTTGGAGATTCCCTATAGCTTTGTTAATTAGGTCCATGATGATGCGTTCCATAGCCTTACACATCAGACTCAGGCTAATGGGATGATAATTCCCAGGGTCTGTAGTCGCTCCCCTTTATGGAGAGGGATGACTGTAGCAGTGCACTATTCGGTAGGGTCAAAGCCAGAGGTGAGGCTGTGTATAAATAGGGCACACAGATTTGATGCCAGTTCACTTTGTAGTTCATGTAGAACACAGCAAGGGATATTGTTGGGTCCCATGTAGGTTGTATTCTTGGCTTTAGGCAATGCAGCTTTAACCTGTGCTGCAGTAATGCTGGGTGCCTGGCATTTCTCTGGTATCATGAATGGTCCTTTGGGGGGAGAGGGGTAATGTTGGCACTGAATCTGTCAGACAGTATGTTGGTAATATCTGTTGGCTCAGTATAGGAGGTACCATTGTACAGTAGCTCAGAACAAATCTGCATATTGCCATGGAGATTCTTGATATAGCTATAGAAAGCTTTGTGGTTGTTTTTAGAATCTGCCACAATTCTGCCTTCATAGCTGGTTTTAGAGGTTTTGTTGAGGGATATCAACTTTTTGTTGAGGCTAATAAGGAAATTTTTTCAGTCTTGGATCTTCACCTTTTTCTGCAACAGTCTCTTTCTTCCATTGTAGAGTTTATTAATGGCAGGGAACCACGAAATTGGCTTCCTTCTTTTGGAGGAGAGCATATTGGTTCTGTTGGATATGACTAGTTCCATGCATTTGTGCACATGTTCATACAGTGCATTGGTGTATGATTTGGCCATCATGCAACTATTTTCCATAGTCATGGGTGCCGTGAAGTTAGCCACCTCTGTTTTTTGGAGCCCAAAGTCAGCTTTGGAGAATTTTCTCATGGTGGTTACTTTTGCGGGGGGTGTGGGTGAGATGAGGATTTCCATGGTGATTAGTTTGTGGTCCAATCTAACCAGGTAGGAGTTGTCTATTGGTGTAAAACAACAGTTGCCGATGTTAATAATAACCAGTTCAAGGATGTTGCTTCCTCTAGTGGAAGTAAGAATGAGCTGGTCTAGGTCATTGGAATTGATGAATTCCAGGAAGCATTGGGCCAGTGCGTTGGTGCATGAGTAATTTTCCCAGTTGATGGAGGGGGTAGTTGAAGTCACCCAGTATGAGAGTGTTTGGTTGGACCCTAATAGATTCCAGGGTGCTTAGGAACATGGAGTGAGCATCTTAGGACATGGTTGGGGACCTATAGCAGGCTACAACCTGAATCGCTGTCTTACCCAATGTTAGTTGTACCTGAAGTATCTCAGATGCATTATGCTGGGCCACCAGTTTGGAGGTGTGCATATCATTTATGAATATGGAGACACCGCCACCTTTGGAGCTTCAGTCCTTGTTCTGGGGCCGAAAGGTGTGGAATGAGTTTTCAATCTGGTAGTGTAGGGGTGCTTTTTGCTGCTTTAAACCAGGTCTCTGTTACAACACCAATGTCGATGTTCTCCAGTTTGAGGAGTGCTTTGAGCAAGTGCATCTTGAGATTTAGACTTCTAGCATTGAGCAGCATGACATTCAGATTGCATTTATTTATAACTGTTATGGTGGTAGTTTGGTCTTTGGAACAATGCCTAAAAAAAGCACTATAGGGGTGGTAAGAACCTTAGCCAGTACCTGGAAACCCAGGGGTGACAGATGCAGGCCCATCTCTGGCAAAGTATCGAGGTCTGTCAATCATGTTATCCCAGGCAGACGGATACATGATCCCCTTAGAATGACACCAGAAACTTAGCCAATTATTAAAGTCAATTATTTTCTGCTTGTACTTTGGTATCATTCTGGGCAATGGTAGGATGCTGCTCAGGGCTAGAGTTATACCTGCCTGGGCCACATAATCTGAGAGCTTCACAATGTCTCTTCTCATGTAGTCCAGATTGGTGCATCTCAGGTCATTCACATCCATATGGGCAATGACAGAGTCATACTTCTACTCGTTGTGGAGTGACCCGAGTGTGTGTGTTATGTGTCGGATTCTGGCACCTGATAAGCTGAAAGGCTTCCCTCTAACACAGAAAGGTCTGGGGAACTCAGAAACTGCAATACAGTCCTGAATACAGCAAAATCTGTACCTGGACTACTCTAGTAACAGGAAAGGTGGGAAACAAGCTATAACTTTTTTGCTTTTGTTTTTTTCAGGAAAATCAGCTAAAACAGCAATAAAATCACTTTAAACACAGTGCAGGCTGGCACACTTGAGTGTGTAGCAATAATACAACAAATACAGTTAAAATACTGTTTGTTGCTTTATTCTAATTTTAGTTCATTTCAGTCAGGCTTTATGTTTTTAAGTTCCAGCAAACTGCATTTTCTAAGTGGTGACTATTGTATTGGCATGTACTATAAATCTGGCAACCATTGTTATATTATGTCTATCTACCTCAGCACAACCTAATGATACATGGCTGCTGCTTATGGTAACCTTTGCTGGAATATAATTTTTTCTTGGCTTCATCTGTAGCATTTAATAATATCTATTCCATTAAAATAATGTATACTTGGATTTTATGAAGACATTTGCATGCCTTGTATTTACAACTTGACTGTTAATGAATAAGTAAGACTATTTACCTCCCCATATACTGCTTTACTGTGGCTGTTGCTAATGATGACTTTTGCTGGAATATTTTGAAAGATTTAGCCATGATGAATATTAATTACTACTGCATCAACTATAATAATTACTGACTCAACAAAGGATTTTTCACTAAGATAGGTATTTTCCTAGTTTTTATACAGTTATGCTTTTATAACATTGTTCATGGTGATCAGCAAATACTTTTCCTGTTTGTTTTACCATAATGTTTAACCCATGCTAGATGGTTTGTACAAAAGTTTTGAAATTATGTGCATTAAAATAGTTTTATTATATGCTTACTTATGTCCATTCCAGGGCTGAGCAGTAGAACTTGGGAATCAAACAGAATTAACTATACCTGTATTACTGTAAATACTTTAGCTTTAGGTATTTTTTGTTTAATTTGTTAAATCAGGGTTACATCATACCTGTTTAAAAATATTACTTTGCTATAAATTAATTTTCCACTAGTTTTGCTAGGTGACTATAGGATTAGGTCCTGAGGGGAGAGGGTAGCAGTTTGTAATTCCTCACTTTCATTGCTCTACTGAAATTATGCCTAGACATTTATTGGGGTGTTGTAACAACTTATGCAGTGACAAATTGCAAACAAAATTACTTTTTAATATACCTATCAAGAAATTTGGATAGTATGTGTGAAAGGAGAAGGAGAAATGAAGTGCTATTTCTTTATTAAAATATTCCACAAATTTATACCTACGATATCATATAACACCTAAAGGGCAATAATAACATTGGAATATTGCAATATGCAAGTTCTTTAGGTAACTACCAAGAGGAAACGCTTCTACCATTTGTTTTATACTCTGAATATCAATGGTTGCTTCGTTCAAGAAACCAATTATGTGGCATTTGCAATGTCCAGGAAAAAGATGGATCCAAGTAATTTTTGCTTTGAGCAAATCAACTAACAATTTGGGAGTGGCAATTTTAATTAAAAATAATAACCTTTTTTCAAGTGTTGCAGGAAAAGAAATTTGCTAATGGTATATTTTGTTACTGCCGACTCAATGGACTTGTTGTTATATAATCCAATCATATTGCTTTCTGTGTATACACTTTCTAGAAACAAATATAAATTCTTTTTACATCTCTTTCAAAATCTGTCTTTGATAGACATGATATTATTTTAGAGTTGTGATATGAACATGACTTGGTTCACCATTAGTTAAGCAGGATCCATCAACACTACATAATAAACAAGAACTTTATGAATGTTTAAGACCTTTTTGACTCCTATCAAAACTTATTCCCATAGGGAATGGATTTATCTTTTTTGCTACATTACACAGATCATGGTCAAGGACAGAGCTCTTTCTTTGTCTTTCAAGCCCTTAACAAACTATGTTTGAAATATCACTCAGAGCTGAGATCATTTTCTGACCATTATTTAATTCATCCTGAAATATCTGTTGGCCATAAAATAATTCCCACCTCTATTTTGAGGTTAAATCCTCAACTCCTGAAAGAACAAGATGTTTTCTGCCAGGTTCTTTAATTCAAAGACATTTTAGGTCATATTAACAATAGCATTGCATTTGATATTAAGTAGCATTCGGAATTACAGTAAGGGTATTCTCATAAGTAAGGCACAGTACTACAAAACTTTAAAACAGACAATGGTATCTTTTAAAAAACAAGATTCCTTACTTGATAGGGAACTCAGATGGTGTTTATTCCAATAAATTTGATTCCACAATAACAGCTTGATACCAGTTTAAAACTTTCTATATATCTAGTCAGACACCATTTGAAGCTCACATAAGTGCTAAATACCTTGTCCAAACTATTGTCTAGTTGTTTCAAACTAAACCATAGCTCAAATAATGTTTCCATGACAGAAAATAAGGCCTTTCCTATACATTCACAAGGCATGCTATTGGCCTTAGATATCAGTTAATCTAACATTTATGCATCTCAAAAAACAATACACAAGGTTTCTCTGAAAGCATTAAATAAAACAAAATATTAGAAGAAATAATTGCACTATTAAATGAAAATGTTATATTTCAGGAAATATTGGATGTAATTTCAATCATCAAATCAGGACCTAATGGCTTGGATGCCTCTTTTTTATAAAACACATGTAATATCAGTTATTCTCAATATTATTCTCACCATACTACCATATTAAGGCATATGACATAACAAATAGATATTTAAACCAATCTAAGACAATTATTCTTCTTAAATCAATTTGCTTCCTTGCTTATTATGCATCACAGCAACATCTTTCTAAAAAATGTAGATATTAAAATTTATGCAACTATACAAGCTAAAAGAATAGATTTAGTGGCCAATAAAGGCATTTCAAAATTGCAATCAAGCTTTATGAAATCAGTACAAAAGGAAGCTAATTAAGTAATGCTCAAATTAAATGTACATCGTAGTACTTGTACTAACAATCAGAAAACAGTTTTTCAAGTGCTGCAAGCAAATCCTGTCCCCACGTACATGCACATTTTCATTTTACAATGTTGGAAAAATACACTTTCCCAGATAAATTACAGCATTATAGGGTGCTGATTCAACACATTTACCTATAATGGTCACATCACTTATTCAGTTACAATTAAGCTGACATAAGGTAAGGGTGCTCTCTCTCACCTTATATTTGTATCCTTTCTTTAGAGACATTATTTGCTAAAATACATAGTAATCCCCATAACTGAATATATGAAGATTTGCAATTCTTATATTAAAATCACTTCCTTAGCGGATGATATTTTATTATATGTTTAAAAATCCTTATAATGTCAGTCCTAGTTTGTTAGAGATAACAAATGATTCCAATAAACATATCTAAGAAAAATCAACTATATTTCCAGTTTGCAATGCAAAGGTCATAGTTAGTTCTTCATAAAATTAAGGATCAATATATTTTTAAATGAGCTAAATTACTTGGGTGTAAAATACGAATTAGACAGTTGTTCTGCTAGCTGTGCTAATTTGATCCTTTTATGAAAAGAATTAAAAGATAGCTTGTAAAAGTGGAATAGATGTAAAACTGTTTTTTTTTTCAAAGTCCTCACTAATCAAAATGAGCATACTTCCTGTTTTTTTTCTTTGTAATAATTTGTAATAATTTGATTTTCCATATACTGTTAAATTTTTTTAAGTCAGCTAACAAAGCCATGTCAGTTTTTTATTGAATGATGATAAGCTCAGGGTTAGTCAAAACGGCCTCTCAGATTCCAAAAATAAAGGAAGTCTAACACTTGTAAATCTACTTTTTACACTGTTTTCAGAATGGCAAAACTGTTTATGATTTCAGATCACTTTAAGAAAACTCAGAATTATACATTACTATTGGTCACTTCAAACAGGGCTGTTATTAAAAAGAGTAGCATATCACTTTACTCTGTCAATCCACTTTCCTAAACTTAGCCTTTCACACACACACACACACACACACACACACACACACACACACACACACACACACACACACACACACACGCACACACACACAGTCTCTTCTGCTTTCATGCACGCATTCACTCACACATGTAGATGGAAACATAAATACACTCATACACATACATATGTATATACACTTTTTTCTGTTTATTTTATTTTTTTATACTCACTAAACTGCAAAAGCACTGCTTAGTGAGTATAAAATAACGGCTCGATCGATCTTGCTTTCACTCACATGCACTCATAAACTTAACACACAAACACACACACACTATTTCTTTTCATTTTCTTTTTTTTTTTTTACATTTATACTCGCTAAACAGATGGACTGCTTAGTGAGCATAAAATAATGGAAGCCGTTTTTTTCAGTCTGAGCTCCACTGCAGTTTATATGCTGCCATGAAGCAGTGGACTTCTTTTTCAGTGTGCATTACTTCTACATTAATACCCTGTTGGACAACTTCATTCTCCAGTCAGGATGTAATCTATGGATCGCTCATTCTCTAAAAATAGCTCCATTGAGTGTAGACACTGGCCATAGCCAGAGAACTGGTAAGGTCCCACACAGGCAGATTGACAGGGGTGCTTGTAGGAGGCCTGCTGTCTGTCCACCACCTGTTGCAGGTGTCACATCATGGATCACTCACCACATGTGTTGGGTCATCATGGAGGCACAGGCACATTCTGAACAGAACACCAGATGTATGCTTAGGGGTATGGATGCAGCGCAGTTTGACATCCATGACTGCCTCCACCACATTGGGGACACCCTGGATTGGTTCACTAATGCAGTGGACAACATTGACTGTACTAGAACTTGTAGTTGGAGTGGAGTGTCGGACTCATGGACATAGGTCAGCAACCCCATCTGCTGAGAGTCCATGTGGCCATGCACAATCATGGTCCTTTAGTGGCAGTACATCCAGCGCTACAGAGGGGAGTGTATTGTCCACACCATGACATGGCAGGCCATGAGCTCATGGTCTTGTACATTCTCATAGGGGACACAGTCCCAGCAGACAGCAGTCACTGTCAGGTACTAGCACCACTTCTAACCTTGGGCATGGAGATGCCAGTGCAACTCCTGACAAAGCCAGTTTCTGTGTTCAGGGCCAGAGATGGTGAACTGTCAACTCTACCATGTATGGTCCAAAGCTGTCCAACATACACACATGTAGGGCTAGCACTGAGCTTTTACTGTGTACATGCACACACTCAAACAGCACTGTCAAACTCAGGTCACCTACAGACACACAATGCACCTTTCCATGGTCCATCTTACCTGCTTCCCTTCCTGACACTCACACACATGCGGTCAACCACTTGGGTAAGCCTAGGCCTCCTGCACCCTCACACAACACTCTGTGCAAGTGATGATACCTGTGCCTCATCCCTGTCATCCTTGCCATTGATGCAGGGAAATGAAGCCATGTTTCTGATGCACAGGGTGACTATATTAGCTAACATGTACTTGTGTAATGCAGTGTTGCTTTGCCATGCCACTTGTAGTGGTTACTGAAACATACTGTATGCTGGTATTTGTTATGAGTATGCCACATACTTTTGTTTACCTTATGTTGTATGATGTAATGGCTGTATAGTTACACAATGACAGGTGTGTCACGGACCTGTTTATGTTTATGTTTCTGTTTCAGGAGTCTGTTGGGATAACCTATGGATACACAGTGGCAGCACAGGATGGCATGTCAGCACAGCAGAAATATATCTTCAGCAAGGTACAGCACTATAAGTGCATAGGTCCATAGGTTCATATGTGTATAACAGGCTAACAAGTACAATGGCAGCATTCAGTATACTCATGCATCCCTAATCTGTGAAAAGGTTTGCTGCTCTTGATAAGTGTCACCAGGGTTTTGAGAATTAATACATCTACAAGCAGTGGTAATGGACATGACCCATCTACAAATATCCTGTGTCCAGTACAGACAGTTGCCCGACATCAGGTATGATTGTTGTATTCTGCATCGCATTTTGTGTAACTTGCATATGATGTGTGTCACAGCAGATGTGTGCTTCACATGCATGGGGGGCCTGTTTCATATAGGGTGGACTGTCTGTGTTACATACCTGTCTCTCCAGCATATACTCTGTATACCACAGTGATGTTGTAGGCATGTAGAACAGGTGAGGCATGTGTTAGTCCTGTCATGGATATGCAGAAGGTACACAGTGGGATCTGACACCTCCCTGTATGGAGCCATACACATACCCTCCAAAGCATTTAGGAGACAGACTATGCATGTACGGTCATGACACAGACTCCATAGGACATGTTATCTACACTATGTATTAGTGTACCATGGAACCTGTGTGGCTGCTGCAGTTGTCTGATATGCCTGTGTAGTGACATAGCAAGGGTGCCACTGCACACAATGATAGGTGTGATGACTGCCACATTCAGTATAGCAGTGACAGTCTGAGATTTACATCCTAAACCTGTCATTGTAGGTTGTACAACAGTGAATGCATCGCCACATCTTACTGACAGTGAAAGTCAAAGGCTACATTACTCTATGTGCCCATAACTCCATGTGTAATGACTCAACTGTGTACGGTGTGTGGACACTACAATATGTTGCAGGGGTGGATAATTTCCCACAGGATAGTATTGTGCAGTCATTGGCATGAAGTCTTTGTCAGGGGCTCAGAGAAAAACTGACTGTGTTTTAGGCTGTCCTGGAAAACTGTGGGTTCTGTGTGGGATTCTGTGGCAGCTCCTAATATGCAATCACCTGCTAATGTACTCAGTAGAGGTCACTGACAGTGGCTGTGACTGCAGATAGGGAATATGTAGATGGGGTACACTAATAATGGAGGATGGTGAACTCCACTGGTGACTGGCATCATTGCAGTGTAGCTTCCCAATGCCATCTACCCTGAAGAATATGACTATCAGACACTTGCCTATCCACCAGCTGACAAAACACTCTATACATGATGTACACAGTTTCCAGCAAGGCCTGCTGGCCTAATATTGCCATACATCTTGTCAGGCCATGGTTGGTGGAGTGAGACATATGTCCAACATTCATTGCATAGTATAACAGTCAATGGGCTCCGCCGGTTAAAAATAGTAGGCATGATCTGGCCTTGATCAAAAGTAACCGAGTTTTGTCCAGTGTCAATAGGTATATGACAGTGTTAGTGCTTGTATCCATGATAACTTCTATCATGGCATTTCAGGTGACATAACACAGAGATCTGGGGACAGTGCTTGGCACTACATACTAGTTGCCCTCTGTGTAAGTAAGTAATGCATTTACTTCCAGCATGTTGCAAGAAGAGAGTCATGCAAGGTGTCTGTACAGAGCACAATCAAACATGTTAGGGAAGTGTAACATGTACACACTGTGTTGCTTAGTCATGCTGTGGGTCACTTGCCCAAAGGATGGTCCAGATCCTTACCTACAATTCCCTGCAGCAGTGCCGTGACATCCCCACATAGGGATTCAATGTATTGCATCATGTGTTTACCATTATGGGTGACCAGTACAGTCCCCCCAATGTGAGGTGCTCCCTAGTGGAATCTGGCCACATATCTGTCTCCTTAGAATTACCAGCACATGCCCCCCCTTGCAGACAATGCAGACATATATGTCAAGAAAGCCATTTATTACCTCCTGTGGGATGGTTGACATAGTGTGACTGCACCTTCCCCTTCAGAAGGGACAGGCAAGTATGCAGAGCTTTACAGCCAGGCATTATGTCAGCAGCATTACAACTGCATGAACTTGGCTGTACGTAACAGGAGAGACACAGGTTCATCATGGCTCTGCAAAACTGACTGGCGGACAACTGCCATTAGCAGGATGTACTATAACAGGTGGACAGTGCTGTGTGACAGTTGAAGTGAGGGTGCTCCCCCTAACACTGAGGGACTACCTCCCTGCTAAAAGAAGCACATAGTGGGGTTGTTGTGATGTTGCATAGACACGGTAAGTAAGAAAATTAGCTACCCATACAAAGCAGAACCACAATGCACAGTGTAGTTACGTGTGACCTCAAAGGACAGGCCCAGATTGTCGGTGACCACATACGTCATGATGCCACATATGATGGGTCTATAGTCATACCTAAACTGTACTCCCACACTGTCTGCATCAACTACACTCTCTTGTCCCCACCACATGTGACATATGACATTCCTACAACCTGTTCCATAACTTCCATATTTACAGAGCAATTCATAACTGGCCTCACATTGGAAGATACACAACATCTATTGCACATGCTAACATTCCAGGCTGCATCCCACATGTGATCTGACAAGGATAACTAACACCAATGGGAAACTCTTGCAATCATACTAACACCACTGGCTGCACACCAGCTGAGTGGACAATGGCAACTGTTATATCCTTGAATAGATGTGGCACATCCACTGACCAACATAACTATGCACTTCTTTGTCTAAGTATCCATATCTGTATGCCCATGGGGGCAATCATCATGGAGCTGATCAGCACACATATATGTGATCTACACACAGTTGACTGTACACAGTTTGGATGTGTGACAAGGGGAGCATGACAGTTACATGTGGTGGACATTTCTGAGGCAGTCACCAAGGACCTGGGTGAGGGTATATCAGGGTGTCCAGCTCCCTAGACTGAGCAGAGCTGTCTGACTATATCCCCTGCTCAGGCAATATTTACAAAGCACCTACTTAGAAATCCATGATACTGTCATTGTAGGGGTCACTAAGTGGCCCATTGATGGCACGCATATGCAGCATAGGGACAGCCGCCTCCAATAGCTGATTGGTAAGCAG